>NC_086284.1:107755852-108055852 GCF_963924245.1 Chroicocephalus ridibundus
TTTTTTCCCCTTCATAAACATGCTATCCCAGAGGCACTACCACCATCGCTGATGGGCTTGGCCTTGGCCAGTGGTACATCTGTCTTGGAGCCAGCTGGCATTAGCTCTCTTGGACATAGGGAAGCTTCTAGCAGCTTCTCACAGAAGCTACCCCTGTAGCCCCCTGCTACTGAAACCTTGTCATGAAATCCCAATACGCATCACAAAGAGCAGAGGAGTAATGCATATGTAGCAGCTGGCCAACCTTGACCAGTGACTACACCAACAAGACAGCAACCTAAGAAATGGCAGAAATGAGAAACATTGTAGATGGCCACGAGATGGTGGAGCTCAGAATCCAAAGAGGAGGGAGCTGGAATATAAGGGGTTGCAAAACATGGGGTTGAGGCTCATCGCTGTTGGTGCTTGATCCCTCCAATTTGGATGAACAATAAACCTAATGTTTCCAAGATACCTGTGTCTTATGTCCCAGCCAAGAGGGATCTGGTGTGTTTTTCTATGATGAAAGAGTATTCAGAGAACTCTTCCTAGCATCAATAGAGGACTTGGAAGGTACTACCTCACAGCACAATGCCAACTCTTCCCCTTCTAAAGGGAGACCTCCATTTATTTTTGATAGTTTCTGATTTTAATGGAACTATAAATGCATAAGGAGAACCTATTTTCTCTCTGTTATTTCTAGACATAATTAAAATTTCTAGCATCATGGCAATATTAAAGTTATGGTAGATATCCTTAATGAATGTTTGTCACTTAATTCTTTGTCTTGTCAATGGCAGAACAGAACACAAAATTTTCCCCCAGAATCTGAGGATAACATTTCAGCTACATTTCTCAAGAACATATATTCACATGTGTATGTTTAAATCTCAAACATAATAATATTTCTTTATATTAATATTATTAATAATGATACACTATATTTTATAGTACTAGTTCCATTTGCTGATTTTGTCACATTTTGGTAATGACAAAGAACCGTTATCCTAGAACATCACTAGAACTAGTACAGACGACTCTAGAAGTAGAAATAAAGATTTGCCCGTCTGTGTTGAGTACAAGAATATTGTCTGTGTTGAGTACAAAAAATCCTTGAGGTTGCCTGAATAAATGTTTTCTGACCACCCAAATACATTTTGTTTCACAGAAGTTTTGTTGTATATTAACTCAAAAAGATTTATACTGGAAAATACCTAGCAGAACTAATAAGAGATATTTCTATAGCAGGAGATTTTTTTCCTTTCTCCCTGCAGCATTAACACTGGAGACAGGTATGGTCCTCTTTTCAAACTTTATTTAAGGTTTAGTTATATTTTATGTGTCAGCTAATGACTTTCACATATTTGTCTTCAGGGAGTTTTTATAAAAGACTCTTCTTTGTTTAGTATCTACCAATCTATATCAAAAAATCTCTTTTCTGTGGTTAATTTTAAAAAAGTTTTTGAAGTCTTAATGTTTGCCTAGGTTAAGATAGGAAATTTTCATAATTATTTCTCTTCAGCCTGCATAAATCTTCTGTCTCGGTTCTATTTCTCTTTTACTTTCTCTCTGTCTTCCCACAGCTTATTTCAGTGATATCATTAAGTATTTTATTGTACTGAAAGAGATGCTTTTATTAACTAGTTGGTTTCAATATATATGGTTATGCACTAATCTAAACATGTACAGTCTGGGCCCTATTCAGAAAACTAAATTTCATAGTTCCAGTAAATCATAGTCCATTAAAATGAGACTGGAATTTTCATAGCAGCTTAATCTAGTAATATTGAAAGCAGCTAGCTGAACATTTGATGGGTTAACATGAGTTTTGAAAGTGTTTTCAAATGTTCTTTTCTGGAGAGACATACTTCCTTTAGAATGATGTGGATTGACTCACAGAAACTCCTAAATTTTCATTAGGAAAATAAAACCTCATTTGAATGTTTTTCCAACTTTTAGTTCACTGGATTTTTCATTTTGAGAGTGCTAAAAAGCTTTAAGAGATACATGTTACTTTGTGATGGAATATATTATGCTAGACAATGATACAAAAAAATGAGTGTTTACAGTAAAAAATGCCACTCATTTTAGTTTTGCAGTCTTTTATTTCTGTTGGGCTTGGGAGAGTTGTTTATATTTTTTTCCAAGAAATTACAGAGAAATTCAGCAGGCTAGAAGGAACTTATACTATTCATTTTTTAAATGACCCTGGCACTTCACCATGAGCAAGAAATTAATTATTTAAAAAAAAAAATCCTTGTTAATATAGATTGATATGAAATTTTGTGTGTACTGTTTGCAGGCATCCTAACATAATGAACGAAACCCAGTTCCTTGTAGTTATCATAACATGAACACAAATACATCTTTTGCATTGCTAACATTAATTTTCCCTGTGATTTTAGATTTTTGTGTTAATTGCATTATCTTTTTTAATTTCAAATTCAGGAGTACATAGTAATGTTCGGGTTAGATTCAGCATTCAGATTAATTTCTGTTGTCGTGGTTATTTTGACATACTTATTGATCCTGCGCACATCATAGGTAACAGGTGGAGTAAGAGTTACACTAGTGACCTCATTCACTTATAGATAACTATTGTCTTTGACTTCAATTTTGAATGAAGGATCAGAAAAATTATCAATTGAATATTTCTATAGACCTTGCTGTATCTGCAAACTGTGAGGTATATTATGATAGTCTGAGTACAAATCGCCCCTCGTGATTTTTAAGTTGCATGTACAAAACTTTCTATAGTTTAGTGGTTAATTTGAAAACCACACAATTGGAAGCTTTGGCTCCCCAACAGCCTCAATACCAGCATTTCTGTGCTCTTCAGCACAGACAGGATCCCCAAGACACTGATCGGTAAAGGAACCTCATGAAATTTACAAAAAGTTGCATACGGAAATGCTAGCAATGCATGGCTGAAAACCACCTGAAGTTTCTTTGCTTTTCTTCTTGATATTTGGAAATTAAATAAATATTAACAAGCAAGTAATGTGTAGGGGCTCACATTACATAAAAATGCCAGTTGCAGTTTATAAGTAAAAAGATGGAATTTTGAATCAGTGCATTTAATTATTTATGGAATCAAAACAGCCTAGATTAGATTGATTTTTCAATAATGTATTAAGTTACCTGCATGCCCAGAAGAGGAAATGGACCATTCTGCTGTGAACAAAGCCTATATTCAGTAAGTCTTAAATGTAACCTTTTATGTTACAGAATGCATTTTAATTAGTAACTTCCAAACATACTGTGTATGTGTATTCCATATAACAAATGTGGAAATTAGAGGTACTTTGTTATGTTGAAGTTTTGTTTTTCTTTTTTCTCCAGTAACTGACAGCTCTAAAATTCATGAAATTGGAAACTCTACCTTATAGAATATAGTTGTCAGATCATATTAATGAAGTTCACTAATGTAAAACTGTACATTCATAATGCCACATTTGAGCATTATTTATAGATCATCATATGGTAATATAGAAAAAGAAAATGATCTCTTCAATTATCTGTAGATTTGCTTATGGATTACTTGAGACTTTTTAAGAGACGAGTTGTAGAAAAAAGCTCTAGATCCCAATATCCCAAGTATCCTAAGCCAATTCTTGCACCCATTAAATCAAAAACAGCATAATGCAGTGGAATTTATAGAAAGGTGGCATACACCTTTAATTTTCATTCGTTATTCTTTAACTTTATTTGAGTTTGCACAGTCTGCTATGAAAACCTCATATGATGCGAGAGCCTCCGTCTCTTTATGTGCCCTAGGAGACCACCGGTGGACTGTGTTTGCCACAGATATGCTTGTTTTTTATGGTTTAAGGGGACTTCATTTCAGGGAAATCAGGCCTACATTAGGCTGGTAGATTAGATCAGGGATAGATCAGGTACCTGATTTCATCTGAAGCTTGTTGACCAGGTTACTTCTGTGGTTATTACACAAGAACACAAGGTCACCTCATTTAAAAAGAAGTGCTCATGCTAGCTGGGATAATTTTTAATCTGAACTTGTCTTTTGCAGTACTAACTATAGTGAGCAAACTTTCTATTTTCTTCCTGTTCACAATTTCCTGAGATAAAATATGTTTCTTGAGGGTTTAGTTATTTTTTTTTTCTTTATTATTCATTAAAATGTTGTGATATAAATAGCCTGTCTTGAAGAAATCTATTTTGGTTCTAGATCTAAGCTTCCCCGCTATTATTGTCTTTATCTAAATTATTTTTATTTGCTGTATTGCAATTGGACTTGTTAAAAACAACCGTCTGTTCTGCCAGCCTGGCATTAAGACCTGACAAGTTTACAGCTATCTCAAGAGTCAAGTGTAAATCCCACGGATCTTGAGGTATTCAGGAGAATTTAGGATTTATAAATAAAAGATGGGTTATTCTGCTTTTTGTCTCTCTTCAGAATGCTCATTCTGATGCTACAGATGCTACAAATGCTGCAGACTCAAGCCATTCCTTTAGAATAAGAAATTGGTCACATTAAGGTTCCCTGGAAGAGATTTCTGACAGAATCACCTTGGTACTATGGTGCAATTCCACCCTTTCTTAATGATGTGTCAGAAGGGACATATGTTGATCTTCGCTTATTCTCTGTGTGACAAATGCCTGATCTTATCACAGAAGCCCAAAGTACACAGTTTTAGGACATCATATGTGAGTATGGTAATTCTGGAAGCCATCCTCCACATTGGCACACAAGGAAATAGGAAACAGAAAACTGAAGCTCTTGATGTGTTCTGTAATACGTCGTGATTTTAATCACGGTAATTATATAACAGAAACTACTATTTTCTGTATTATTTAAAAAATAAAAATATTCAATGTTCTTCTTGAGGAAGAAAGTTACATGCACAAGGAAAACTGAGAAATTACTGATTAAAAAAAAAAATTAGTACAAACATTGTCATTTCATTTATCTTTTTCTAAAATTGGTGACAGTAATACCTTTGTACTTATAATCTATCTGGCTATATAGTTTATCTTATAGTTTATCTACTGTGTAAGTCCTTTGTTGGTTTTATTTGTTCGTGAAATATTTTAAAACCTTATTATAAGATGTATGATGCCTTTTTATAAGTAAATGAATGTCTGAAATGTTGCTACACAGTTTATAATGTTTATCTCTTAGATGAAGTGTCAATGACCTTCACACATGGTCTATTTTTCTGCTCTTCAGCTTAAAATCAAAATGTCAAATTCTGGAGTAGCTTCCGAGTTATTTCAGTCACAGAATGTTAAGAAGCTGAATTGATTTATTTATAAACTACAGAAATATTGTTCACCAGAATGAGGAGTTATTTTGTCAGCCATATGTAGATTTATATTTTTCTAAGTTATTTTTAGTCTCTAATAATTTTCTAAATTAATTTACTCTCAACAGCCCAAAGACAAGGTTGCATTTGAAATGTCGTGAAAAAGAGAAAACAGTATAGTACATACAGGTTCTTGAGTGCTGTACTAGCAGTACAATTAATATTGTCTTCAGCCTTCAATGTGTTACTTACCAGTGCTAAGGAAAATGATACTTTTAAAACTTTTGTCCACCAAATATGGCTACATTGTCAATTTGAGGCCATGGAGCTCTAGTGATTTAGATCAGCCACAACTCTATCCATATTTTGGCTGTTTAGATTTACGAGAAACATAGAAAGTTTCCAAGGCCTAGTACAACTCAACCAATCATTAAATCCATACCTCCTATTAAAAACAGTTGCAATCTCTCCATCTGCTTTTTTTAAGTTCATACAGTCTCATATTCACATGAAGTAAACCACTTCATGGATGTTTGAATACACTGTATCAAAGCCTTTTTGTTTGTTAAATTAAGAAGGGCAATTGACTCTAAACACGTAGAAAACCACTGCATAAATAGTTTGTCAGGGCAAGAAAGCTAGTTAAGAATCAACTGCTTAATCTTAGCCTTTGATTCAGAGAAAGAAGACTGTTCTTATTCAAAGACATGCGTTTCATAAACTTGACATGATGCATATTCCTTCTAATTTTTTATTTTACTCTCTCCCCACCTTTTATTTCATTCCCACATGCATTTTCATCCCTCCTCACTCAGGCACTGTGTTTATCTCACTCCGTGTCTGAGTTTTACACAGCATTTGTTGTCTCTACCTGTCTGCCTCCAGCAGTATCTGGAATGTCGCTAAGACAGTATTTAAAACTAAGGTAGAGAAACGATAGTGACTGCAGAGCACTTTGGAAAGAATCGGTGTCTATTCATTAACATGATGTTAAGATTCACATTTAAATAAATATAAACTAAAGTCACAGGATATTTCTAAAGAGTCTTCACTCATATCTGGATGGTTTATCCATGATGACCTGCAGTCAGCCTTTACTCTGAAACAGCTCTAAACCTGCAGGATTTCTTAGCTTATGCGTGTAGGTGGGTGAATCCACTTCTCTTTCAAGGACCAGCAGAGCAATGCTGCCACTTCCCAGCTGCACACAGAACTGAGGATGTGCCTGGCTGTCAGCTGCCTCCAGACAGATTGTGTCAGTTCTACATCTTCTAGCACTCTTACCTTAGAGGGTATATTTTGGGCAGTGGTGTTGAGTTGGCTTCACACTGTGTCCATTGAGCTGGATGCCATTGAGCTGGATGCCTTGCCATAGCGCTGTATGTCCCAGCAGTGAAACTCTTGGAAGCAACCACTAGGGCGCATGAGTCATGAACGTTGACATGACTCTGCAGGACGCAGGCTGCATCCAGCAAGACAGGTGCCAAGTTGTTAAGTGGCAAATGTTGTCCCTCTACGTCGAGTCTTACTACTTTGTGCTCTGTACTGTGCTCCCTAGCATGACCCACAGTGCCTGGAATATCCCGATTCATTCGTTCATCACCTGGGATTCCACTATGTTTAATACCAGAAAGGTCTATAACATTCATTTTGGAGTGAGCAATTTGAGTTGTTCATCTTCTCAGACCCTTGGGTTTTTGGAATGGTCTACTGATGTCTTTTCAGAACGTTACGCTTCTTCAACAATTGCCAATGAAGGCCAATTAGATATACATTGCTATGGCTATGTTCCTATTATGAATGGTCACAGCTACAGACTGTTAAGATGACTATTAAGCTACTTTTAAGTGTAATGAGTGACTATTAAGTCATTTACATTCTAAGAGTACTATTTTTGTCTTGTATTGTTCCTTACCCATCTTTTGTTAGTACTGTTTCCAAAGTTCCTATTTTTGTTATTATAAAACCAATCTTAATGGATTTTTCTAGACTAACTTAGGCAAGACTTTAGCCTCAAAATCCATTCTACGATCTAATATAATGATTCCAAATGTTTTAACCCGTTATCATTACTAGTTCATTATCCAGAAAGCTATGCTTATTAGTAAGTTAATTAATAAACCTTTGCTTTTCAAGTTACACTATTTCTGAAAAGACGTATTGATTACAAATTGGATAGATTTTTTTACTTACTGATTTACTTTTACCAATTTCTGTTGTAAATGATTGTGGAGGTTGTCCTTGGCTGGCTGCCAGATGCCCACCCAGCTGCTCTCTGACTCCTCAACAGGACAGGGCAGGGGAAAATAAAGATGGAAAAGTCCATGGGCTAAGATAAAGAGAAGGAGATCACTTGACAGTTACCTCCATGGGCAAAACAGACTCAACTAAGGAAAAATAATTTAATTTATTGCCAATTTAAACAGATTTAGGTGGTGAGAAACAAAGACGAATTAAAACAACACCTTCCTTCTTCCTCCCTTTTCCCAGGCTCAGCTTCACTTCTTCATCCCAAACTCCTCTACCTCCCCAACCCTGAGTGGTGCAGGGGTATGGGGAATGTGGTATTGTGATCAGGCCATGACAGCTCCTCTCTACTGCTCCTTCTTCCTCACACTTTTCCCCTGCTCCAGCATGAGTCGTCTCCACAGGCTGTAGTTCCTTCATGACATATCCACCTGCTCTGGGGTGGAGTCCTCCACAGGCTGCAGGGAAACTACCTGCTTCGTCATGGTCTCCTCCAGGGGCTGCAGGGAAATCCCTGCTTGGGCACCTGGAACACCTCTTCCCTTTCCTCCTTCTCTCACCTTGGTGCTCTCAGGGCTGTTTCTCACACTTTTTTCCTCAGTGCTCACCACTGGAAAGCATTTTTCCCTTTCTGAGAGAGGCTTTCCCCAATGCACGGCCATGGTGGCTGCGGGGCTCAGCCGTGCCCTGCAATGGGTCAGTTGGAGCCGGCTGGAACCGGCTGTGTCCGGCTCGGGGCAGCCCCGGCCGCTCACCACAGGGGCCGCCCGGCAGCTCCCCCTCACAATGCCTGGGCACAGTAAAATGGTAAGTAAAGTAGTAAACAGCACATATATATATATATATATATTTATATAGTGGGGTGAGGCAGTGGAACAGTTTGCCCAGAGAAGGTGTGGATGCCCCATCCCTGGAAGTGTTCAAGGCCAGGCTGGATGGGGCTTTGAGCAGCCTGATCTAGTGGGAGGTGTCCCTGCCCATGGCAGGGGGGTTGGAACAAGATGATCTTTAAGGTCCCTTCTAACCCTAACCGTTCTATGGTTCTCTCTATATATTATTTTATCCTGTTAAAATAAAATCAGTCATTTGAGGAGAAAAGCAGTTTCACCATTTAAGGAAGATACGTTTAAGAAGTGTTACATAGAATTGGATGAGGACCTGACCAGGATGAATGAGACTTCTGGTGTTTAAAGTTTGACAATGAATTAACAGTCACGACAGGCTGGTTTTATGCTGCCAATCATCTGTCCAGAGGTATAATTTTCTAATTCAGTTGTTTTTTCAGTCGTACTGAAAAGAATCAAAATTTTTTACAACTCTACTTACATTTGGGGAGTTTACAGTCAGAAGTATATTGTAGAAAAGTGCTTGAGCAACACTTACCAGTTCAAAGTTCTGTGCCCACCTTAAAAATCATACACGGATAGATGGGACAGTGACCTCAGGGGGTCATGTAGCCCCATTTCCTGCACATCAGCAAGACTATATGTGTCTGACTAACCTGGAGGGCCTCCAGCAGTGGAGAGCTGCCTGACAAGTTCCTAAACAGTGATGTCCAGCTGAAAGAAGAAACGTCCCTTCTCTCATGGTGGCACAGTGCCATCCGTGAAGCTGCAAGAGGCTGCCATCATCAGCTCATTGCCTTTGCCACAAACTAACATGTCACATTCAAGGTTCATTCAACTATTTTTTCCTACTTACAAATCATGAGATTCATATTTGGAAGAGTCACTGCAGCTACACTATCTCGTCAGTTATGCTGACATTTTTCTAAGAGTTAAAGGGCTGTGTCATATTTCATTAATAAACAGACACTGAGGATAAACAAGGTGTTTGTGACTTAGCCATTTGACTTAATGCAGCAATATCGTACTGTGGTTGTAGCCTTTGCATGGAATTAATGTCCCTGTAGGAAGAAAAAAACTGTACAGACATCTAGTGACCTCTGTCAAGCGCTGTCTAAATTTTAGTGTTCTGCAAAATTCAGAGCAGAATTACTTAGCATAATTCAAGAATAATATTCTCCACTTTTATTTATCTATTTGTTGTTTCTCTTTGCTGTGTACTTTGTCCACACTTTTTCTTGTCAGACTGATAAATTGGATCTTGATTTCCTCTCTCCACCCTCACTTGAACCAGTTCCAAATGAATAAATCCCTAATCAGGCACCAACTATCAGCAGATTGATGTTCCTGCAACAGCCCATACAGAATAAAGTTCCTAGTCAAGGAATTACAGAAAGGTCTAACACAACTGTATATCAAAAGTAATATTGCTTACATTGTCTGGTCTGAAAGCTGATTGTGCTTGAGATGAATACAAGATAGTTGGCCAGAATTATAATGAAATACTTCAGTATAAATAAATTTGCAATGGTCTTGTTATGGTACACTGAGATTATATAATTGCCCTGACACATGCGAGAAAAATAAAACAGTAAAGTTCCTTTGATATTGTGAAAGTCCAGCTCACAAATGGACATACTTGAATAATGCTATTAGAATGCATTATCAGGAAAATATAACATATCAGTTTGAGTAAAGTCTCCATTGTCTTTTACAGCACACACGTGTTTCTCCGTTTGATGGCTGATGGATCACAAATACGAATTTTCTTGTTGCATACTAATAACAGGGTTATCATAGCTGAGCCCCAGCTGAGAGCTAGGACAACACAGCCACTTGCTCACTCCCCCCAGTTTGGATGGGGGAGAGAATCAGAAGAGTAAGAGTAAGAAAAAACTCATGGGCTGAGATAAAGACAGTTTAATAGGTAAAGGAAAAGCCATCCACACAAGTAAAGCAAACCAAGGAATTAATTCACTGCTTCCCACCAGCAAACAGGTGTTCAGCCATCTCCAGGAAAGCAGGGCTCCATCACACATAATGATTACTTGGGAAGACAAATGCCATCATTCTGAATGTCCTCCCCTTCCTTCTTCTTCCCCAGCTTTACAAGCTTTATATACTGAGCGTGACATCACATAGTATGGAATACCCCTTTGGTGAGTTGGGATCAGCTGTTCTGGATGCAACCCCTCACAACTTTTTGTGCCCTCCCAGCCTGCTTGTTGACAGGGCAGTGTGAGGAGCAGAAAAGTCCTTGAGAGCTTAGCAACAACTAAAAACACCAGTTCACTATCAAAAGTATTTCTCATCCCAATTCCAAAACATAGCACTATACCAGCTGCCAGTAAAAAAGTTAACTCTATCAAAACTGAAACGATGACAAGGGTATATAAAGGTGTCAATAACATGTAGCTAATTATTAAAGAGGTTAATCTTGAATTTCTAAGATAAAAACAGCTGCAAGTGCAAACGGTGACATTGCTCTGCTAGGAAGAAACTTCGTAAGGTCACAATCATTCTAGCATACACATTGCATGTATTGTTTAAGAATGAGCTAAGATCTTCTATCATGGATTATAGTGCTTCTCAATAAAGCGAGACCAAGGTGATTGTTGATCTTTGCTTGACTGAGTTAAAGAAAGTAAATCTGATAATGATTTGCTGAAATTATCCCATGAACGTACACTGCGGTATTGCTTGCCCACTGGCAGCTCACATTGCCTCAGTGCTCTAGAAGTTTTTATGGCTAATGATATAGCAAAGTTGTAGCTAAATTTATATTTATGTGAAGACCATCACTGAAATATATTATTATAATCATTTGGCATATGTATGAGATATAAGTACATTGGATAAAAAATATGTGCCTATTTTATTACAACTATTGGAACATAAATTGTGCACAAACTAGCTCACATCTTGGTTAATGGTAGTGTTATTGCACAGTGTAACACAATGAATAGAAGATGATAAGGGTCAATGGAAGTCTATGGCATTTCAGTGCCACTAACCATAGCAATATTTGGCAGGGTTCCTTCAATATTATTTCACGTGCTCTGTGCCGTTGCATATTGCAATGCCTGACACATTTTATGCTTTTAATCCAGTGAGAGAGGTAAACTACAGTTGAAAGAATAGCAATTTGATATCTTTTAATGGTTAGCAATGGCAATTAAAATTTGAAAATATTAAGACTATTGTGTAGGCTACCTCTTAATATAGACTGTTGGAAGTAAAAGTTTGTGAGGCTTTCTACAGAAATGAAAATGTCATCTGAAGAAAAACGTCAAAAATGAAAATTTTTTTGGTAAAAATTGTCTTTAATCTTTCACATTGTTTCCTGAAAAAGTCTAAAAATGTATTTAATAGTCAATAAGTGTGTATGTTTGAGGAGCTGACTGTGAGAATGAGAGTGAATATAGGGTAATAGCATGTAGTTATAGCAAAAAAGTGATGTCACAAAGGGCCAGAAAAATTTCAGTAGTCACAGGGAAGAGCACAAGTGGCATAAAGAAAAGCAACAACCAACAAAAACTTGATTAAAAAGTATGAATTTTTTTCTCTTGATCCAAATTGAATCTTCTAGGACTCCTCAGCAGTAACAATAGTTGCTTGAAAATAAAAAAAATAATGTATTACAGCCAGGATGAAGAGTGAAGTTAATGTGTCTCAAATCCCTTTTAATACCAACCCAATTAAAAATGCATTGTTAATTGCAGTAACAAAACTGCTGAGGTTGATAGTTCTTTATCAAAATCAACAAATCTGATACAATTTGGAACAGGTAAATAATTTTCTTTAGAAACAGCTAAAAATGGCTTCGTTAAAAAAAAAAGAAACATTTTTTCAGTACACTGCTCACAAGAGTGTAACGACCTCTGAAGTAAAACAGTGAAGGCAGTATTATTGTATAAGAATTTAAAAGGAAGGTTTTCCCTCTCTTGGTGTACCACTCAAGATTTTTTTAAAGTATAATTTTCCTCAGTCTTATTAATTATTTTCAGATGTCTTCAGAGGACAAAGCAATTATAATAATAGATGGTGTAATTACATGTTCAGTGACTATATAATAAGATTGCAGCTTAGACAAATTCGAGCTATATACAGTTTGTACTGTATGAAGGCTATTAAATTGAGTTGCTCTTCTGCTGGAAATACTTTTTTGTAATTTGATGATTGCAAATGTATAAAATGCTCAGATATGAATTCATCCTAAGCTATATTGATTATTGATATGAATATAATTAATATATTAAAATATCTTGTTATATAATAGTGATTAAATACCCTTTTTAAGGTTGCATACATGATTCTAATGTTACAGTGATCTTTGTATTCATTATATATACCCACTAAGACTTATGAAAAAAAAAAGTAATCAGTCAACTCTGCTCCAGAAAATTATGCATCACGGTAGACATAAATTGGGAAAAAAAAAAAAAAAAAGATGGTAATGGCAAATCACAATATTAAAAATAAAACCCAAGGAAATATTCCAAAACCAGCTGTCATCTTTGATAAATCTGAATGCCTTAGTTTTTATATAAGCCTGAATGTTCCACAGAATATTTCTTTTGTATGTGAAATTCAATATTCCTAATATTGATACTTAAAATTTTGAAATCAATTTTTAAAGAAATAACCCAAACATAAAGTTATTACCAAATACTAGTATAAAAATGGCTATCACAGGTAATCTTTGTTAGTGTAAAAGTATCTATGTAGATCTGTACATAAAGGCAAAGTAACGTCTGCATCCTTAAAATCCATGATCATAGCAACAAGAAGCACGTTTTGCTTTGTTAAAAAATCATACAGATGCAATGACTCTTCTCCAGTGTCTAAATGACATTAAAAAGAAATTCACTGTGCCAGCAACAATTTTTATCCATGAACAAACATTTTAGGAGTATTCCAAAAGCTATGGAAACCTTAAGATCAAAGCATTACCTTCAAAAATTTCCTCTTCTGTTGTATAAAGTAACTTACAAAATGTAGTTGCTATGAGTTGACATCGTTATTCTGTTGTAAGAATTATATATGTGGTCTATTAATATTATACATCTTTATATCACATTGTGTATTCTTCCCCTGATTTTGCAGGATCTCACTTCAAAGTTCAATTGTCTTTCCAGCATCATTTCTTTAGAAAACTTTTCTCATCGCCAATCCCAGGTATGCACTCCTTGAATAATAGCTTTAAATTGCACTAATAGCTTTCAATTAAGACAACAGACAAAAGCTTAAATTATAAATAGGTAAGAGTAAAGCATATTGGGCATTTTTCACCTTCCTTAATGCACATTTACTGCTGTAAGTAGCTATTAATTCTGTTCCTCATTTGTAAATAGGCTGTGCAGTCTGAACATGAGAAAAACATTTTGTATTTGTCTGTAAGCAAAAGTTCTGCTGGGTGAACATGTTTATTGTATTTAAACAATGCCCTAATAGCAGTTTCCTGGTCGTGCAAAACAAAGGACAATTTATTCTGGCAAAAATACATAAATGTGTAAATAAATAAAAATAATGATTCCCAGACCTTTAGAGTCGTGTTTTCATGTGGTCCCAATTTTTGTATTCAGACTCTGAAATACAAAACTATCTCAAATATAGATGCAGTGCACAAACAGTTGATAAGTAGACCCTCAAATACTCATAATTATGAGGTTCAGTTTGCAATCATTTTGTTAACAACAAAATACCTCTTTCCTCTTTCACTTAATTTGGTTCTCCAAAAGTGACAACAAAAAATGTGCTCAATGGAAACCATTCCTCCTCTGTAGACTAACTGTGGCCTTATAATTTTAACTGCAGTGTTGTTTATGTGCAATTTGCTGTGCTTTGATGCAGCAACATGGACACGTCTTCCAGTTTCATTTGTCATGTTATGAGTTTTTGTTGCAATACAGAGAATAAAGTGTGGCTGAGAGGTGCAAATGCTTTTGAATATGAGACACACCTACAATGACAACATAGTCATTGAAAGAAGGATAATACTCTAGGGCATGATCAATGGCATTAGCTGAAACTTTAAAAAAGACTGGTGTTTAGAAAGCAAAAAACAACTCAGTGGAAAAGATGGATTGCCTTAGTTTATCAATATTGGAAACACAACACTGGAACTTTCTATGGCAAAAAGACTCAAAGTAACGAAGCTGAAGCTCCTTCTTTGGCTAGAAAACACTCCACCTTTTCGCCCTTTTACTTTTTAACTAAACTAAAAATGCTGTGAGTGCAGATTAGATATTGATTACTGAAATAGTTCAATTTAAGATGTTTTATTTGCTGCTAGAACAGCAAATTCAGGATTTTTTATTTCTCTAAACTTGTCTAGGTTAAGGTGGACTGTCTGGTCCTGAAGCATCTTGCCAACTTGTACTAATCCATTACTTGTCTCTAACAGAAAAGAAAACCCTATTTCATTTTCTTGTTGCCATTCTTTTACAGCCAGAGAATGTGAGATATTGAACAACCAGCACTCTTACTAAAGGAGTAAAATACCTCGGCAGTACCTTTTATGACTGGGTCAGTTATCTCATTTCATTGAAATTGCCTAACCTACTTAGGATTTAAAAAGAATACAGCTTTTAATGATTGCTTGTGTGAGGTTTTACTTTCCTTCGAGATGCATTTTAAATGTCTTGTATGTGTCACCATTTGTTTTGCACTATAACGTAATATCTACGAACTGGACAGCAGAGGATTCTGAGTCACTTTCTCATTGAAAATACGACCTTTCACTTGCTTCATTAATCCTACAGGAAAATAGCGAAACAGAATTAATATAAACAATGATACAACATTCTAAGATATAAAATTAGGAGTGGAGAGCTATTTGTAAGTCTCCTTTCCCAGTATGATCCTGGGTTTTGTATGAGAAAGACAGGAGAAAGACAGTCCTTCCACCAAATGATAAAGGCAGTAATGACTGATTGGTACAGGTGCAAACAGCAGCAGACTTGGAAGAGGATTTTATGGTGTCAAAGATAGCTATTTTTGGCAATCTGGATAGTACATACATACAAAGAATGGTTGAGCTGTCCTTTATCTGGCTTATTGGGATTTACCTCCTAATTGACTGCATCTCATCCCGATGTGACTTGCAGTGACTAAGAGAAGATCCTTCACTTTGTCTCTTCATGACCTTCTCATAAAGATTTCTCTGATTAAAAAAAGGGATTGCGGGTATTGGTATTAACATGGACTGGTTGGGCATGGAATACCGATCACTTCACCTACCTCTGTGCCCTTAAGATCATGGAAGACATGTCCGAATGTATGTAACACAGGGAGTTGATTTGAGACAGCCAACATGGCTTCACCAAGAGGAAATTATGCCTGACTAATCTAGTGGCCTTCTACTACTGCATCAGTGAACAAAGGAAGAGCTGAGGCTATCATCTTCCTTGACTTCTGTAAGACCTTTGATACAGTCCCACACAAAATTCTTGCTGCTAAATTGGAGAGACGTGGTTTTGATGAATGAACTGTTAGAGGGATAAGGAACTGGCTGGGTGGCCGCATCCTAAGAGTGATAATCTAAGTGGAAGCCAGTAACAATTGGTGTCCCTCAAGGGTCTGTACTGGGACTAATAGTATTAATAGCTTCATCAGTGACATAGACAGTGGAACTGAGTGAACCCTCAGTAAGTTTGTGGATGACACCAAGTAGAGTGGTGCAGTTGATTTGCTAGAGGGAAAGGATGACTTCCAGAGGGACCTTAACAGGCTTGAGGAGTGGGCCTGGGCAAACTTCAGGACACTGAATAAGGCCAAGTGTAAGGTCCTGCAGCTGGGTTGTGGCAATCCCTAGCATCAATACAGACTGGAGCATCAATGGATTGAGAATAGCTCTGCGAAGAAGGGCTTGGGGATACTGATGGAGAAAAAATTGGACATGAGCCGACCCTGTGCACTTACAGCCCAGAGGGCCAATCGTATCCTGGGCTGCATAAAAAGAAGCATGTCCAGCAGGTTGAGGGAGGTGATTCTCCCCATCTACTTTATTCTTGTGAGACCCCATCTGGAATCCAGCTCTAGGGTCTCCTGCACAAGAAAGACATGGTTTTGTAAGACCGGGTCCAGAGGAGGCTCACAAAAATAGTCAGAGGATTGGAACACCTTTCCAAGGAAGAAAGGCTGAGACAACTGGGGTTGTTCAGCCTGGAGAAGAGAAGGCTCCAAGGAGACATTATTTCAGCCTTTCAAGATTTAAAAGGGGGTTATAAGAAAGATAAAGAATTTTTACCAAAGCCTGTAGTAACAGGATGAGAGAGTGGTAACGGTTTTAAACTGAAAGAGGGTAGATTTAGATTAGATATTAGGAAGAATTTCTTTACTGTGAGGGTGGTGAGACACTGTAACAGATTTCCCTGAGAAGTTGTGGATGGCCCATCTCTGGAAGTGTTCAAGGTCAGGTTGAATGGGGCTTTGAGCAACCGGATCTAGTGAATGATGTCCCTGCCCATGGCAGAGGGATTGGAACTAAATCGTCTTTGAGAATCCCTTCCAACCTAAACCATTCTATGAATAGGAGTGTTAGGAAGTAGAGGCTTCTTTCTTTCTTTCTTTCTTTCTTTCTTTCTTTCTTTCTTTCTTTCTTTCTTTCTTTCTTTCTTTCTTTCTTTCTTTCTTTCTTTCTTTCTTTCTTTCTTTCTTTCTTTCTTTCTTTCTTTCTTTCTTTCTTTCTTTCTTTCTTTCTTTCTTTCTTTCTTTCTTTCTTTCTTTCTTTCTTTCTTTCTTTCTTTCTTTCTTTCTTTCTTTCCTCTTTACAGAAGAAGAATTAAGTGGAATAGTTTCTCACCTGAGAAAATTTTAAAACTCAACTTCCAGCTTCTGCTTGCCGTAAAGCACTCTGCCCTATCCCGATTTGATTCCTCTAACACTAGCATTCCTTTGACTAAAACAATATCTGTTTTCTGGACATCTTAGCTGTTCTCTGGGGAGAAGAACAAGTCACTCACCTGGCCAGCGTGGCCTCCTGATGGCTATTGTGAGCAGTGAAGCTGATGAGGCCAAATTCAGGAAGAAAATGGAGACCAGCACTTGCTGCACAACTCACTTTCTCGACATATCTCGCAAAAAGTCACCTCACAAGAGTTTTTCCCAAGTATTCTGGGCTGAATCCATTTTTGTATCTATAACTTGTTTCAAGATGGTGTATTTGATTCATGTGCTAAGGTTGTTTCCTAGAAGGAGGTTTCACAGTGCATCAGTGCCAAAGAATTGCACAAAGCTGAGTTGCAGAAGAATATATGTCTGTGTGTCTGTCTGTCTATGTAGATCTGCAAGGCCAAAAGTAATACACCAAAATTAGAAAAACTGTTGTTTGATTTCACAAATTCTTGTCTGTTTTGTGTCGTGTCTCACACTCATTCTTGATCCCTATTTTAACATGAAGTCTTGCAGGGTTTTGTCTTTCCTTCATAAGTGGAAACAATGTAAATAAGAAAGGCATAGGAGCTAGATTTATGACAATAAGATGAGCTTAGCTACTTTATTTGGAAAAGTGTTAGGAGAAGATGTCACCTGACACATCATATATCAGTAGATGTGTTGATTGGTGCAAATTTCAAGTAAGACAGATTTTTACTTTTTGTATTATCTCAGATTATAACTGCATTTTTCCTGACATAAGTCACTGAATCTGCCTCTGTACAGAATCTTCAGGAATTTTGCTTCAGTAAGTCTCATTGGATAAGACTGGTTATGGATATGCTTAACAACCTGAGGGGCTAATTGTTCAAGTAGCTCTTATATTCTTCTTACAAACAAATGCCTTTTACAATGCTTGTTATTTGACAGGAATTTTTTTAATTGAAGTAACATTACAGCTTTTCACAGAGGTCTCACAATGAGGACTACCAGATAATTAATGTGAATTTTTAATAAACAAATATATTTTCATGTGACATGTAGGATGCTGGTTTACCTAAAGTATTTTCATGGATAATAGTTGCGTCTTTATTCAGACAAAATGAGCTTCACATTATGTACACTTTAGAGGTCTCAGTATCACTTTAACCTATTAACATTCACAGCTAGTAACATGAGTATTGGGTAAAAAACCCACATTGACAAAACTATGAGAATGTGGGAAATTACTTTGACTGTTTTATAAACCAAGTCAAACTTATTAGCCTTGGATTACATTGTTTAAAGAAAATTTAGCAATACAAATAAATAAATGTGACAATGAGAAATAAATTAATTAAAAACTATTTCATAGTAAATCAATTTAGACAATCTAATTTGCCAGCATAATATACCCAGCACAATTGATATGAAGCATAGGTGGTGTCAAAGATAGAGAATATCATAAGGATTTTCCCTCGTTTAGTAGTTTCTTCAAGTAGTAATATTATTAGTATACATTAAGTAGGAACTTAATTTATTTACATTTCATGTGTTATGTAAAATCAGAAGAACAAAGTTCTTAAAAAGCACGGCATGGCAGGTAGTAGTTAATACTTTCACTAATCACTATGCAAATTTTAACAAAGATATTCTGAAAAAAGTCTTTAAAAATATCTTGTTGCATAAAATATCAGGCACTTAAATCCCATGTAAGACAATACTGAATAAATGAGATTGCACATCTTATGGGTTCAGAAACATAAGTTCTGGTTTTGTTGTGCATCATTCTCAGAGTCTAGCCCTGCTTTATCACACCTAAATTGAGACCTGTTAGTTAAAGCTCAGCAAACTGAACCTGATGACAACATTGCTCCCTTGCATGCTAGTGAACATGTCACACTGATCTTCTGGCAGGCCACAGGCAACACAGTTAAAATCATAGAATCATAGAATCATAGAATCATAGAATTGTTGAGGTTGGAAGGGACCTTCAAGATCATCGAGTCCAACCTTTAGCCTACCCTGACAAGAGCCACTTCTAAACCATGTCCCTAAGTGCCCCACCTACCCTTTTTTTAAACACCTCCAGGGATGGTGAATCCACCACCTCCCTGGGCAGCCTATTCCAATGTTTAATAACCCTTTCAGTGAAAAAATGTTTCCTAATATCTAATCTAAACCTCCCCTGATGTAACTTGAACCCGTTTCCCCTCGCCTATCACTTGTCACGAGGGAGAAGAGGTCAGCCCCCATCTCTCTACAACCTCCTTTCAGGTAGTTGTAGAGGATGATGAGGTCTCCCCTCAGCCTCCTCTTCTCCAGGTTAAACAACCCCAGCTCCCTCAGTCGTTCTTCACAAGGTTTGTCCTCCAGACCCCTCACCAGCTTTGTAGCCCTTCTCTGGACACGCTCCAACACCTCAATGTCCCTCTTGTAGCGAGGGGCCCAAAACTGTACGCAGTACTCGAGGTGGGGCCTCACCAGTGCCGAGTACAGGGGGATGATCACTTCCCTAGTCCGGCTCACCACACTATTCCTGATACAGGCCAGGACGCTGTTGGCCTTCTTGGCCACCTGGGCACACTGCTGGCTCATATTCAGCCGGCTGTCAACCAACACTCCCAAGTCCTTTTCTGCCGGGCTGCTTTTGAGCCACTCTGCCCCAATCCTGTAGCGCTGCATGGGGTTGTTGTGACCCAAGTGCAGGATCCGGCACTTGGCCTTGTTGAACCTCATACCATTGGTCTCAGCCCATCAGTCCAGCCTGTCCAGATCCCTCTGCAGAGCCAACCTACCCTCAAGCAGATCAACACGCCCGCCCAGTTTAGTGTCATCTGCGAACTTACTGAGGGTGCATTTGATCCCTTCATCCAGATCATTGATAAAGATATTAAAGAGAACTGGCCCCAGCACCGAGCCCTGGGGGACACCACTTGTGACCGGACACCAACTGGATTTAACTCCATTTACCACCACTCTCTGGGCACGGCCATCCAGCCAGTTTTTTACCCAGCGCAGAGTACACCTGTCCAGGCCATGAGCAGCCAGTTTCTCCAGGAGAATGCTGTGGGAAACAGTGTCAAAAGCTTTGCAAAAATCCAAGTAGATAACATCCACAGCTTTTCCCTCATCCACTAAGTGGGTCACCTTATCATAGAAAGATATTAGGTTTGATAGGCATGACCTGCCCTTCACAAACCCATGCTGACTGGGCCTGATCACCCTGTTCTCCTGCATGTGCCGTGTAATGGCACTGAGGAGGATCTGTTCCATGACCTTCCCAGGCACCAAGGTCAGACTGACTGGCCTGTAGTTCCCCGGATCCTCCTTCCGGCCCTTCTTGTGGATGGGTGTCACATTTGCTAACCTCCAGTCAGCTGGGACCTCCCCGGTTGTCCAGGACTGCTCATAAATGATACCAAGTGGCCTGGTGAGCACCTCCGCCAGCTCTTTCAATACCCTTGGGTGGATCCCATCAGGCCCCATAGATTTGTGCACCTCCAGGTGCTGAAGCAGGTCCCTCACCATTTCCCTTTGGATTAGAGGGGCTTCATTCTGCTCCCCATCCCTGTCTTCTAGTTCAGGGGTCTGGGCGCTCAGGGAACAACTGGTCCTACTGCTGAAGACTGAAGCAAAGACTCTTCTGGCAGGCCACAGGGAACACAGTTAAAATCAGTAACGGGTGTCAGCAGATCTTCCCAGTACCGATACCTTGTCTCTGGTGCTGTGGTCCAATGTTCTTGTGGCCTAAGGCTGAGGATGATGCTTCTGTCTCCTACAGAAAGACCGAGGACAGATGGGCCCATCATCCCCATGGCCACCACTCTGAGCTCTCACTGGAAGGTATGTGATGCTGGAGATGGAGTCCCTTCCTCCTCAGTCTTGGGGTCCTTTTGTCTTTCTTTTCATACATTTTCCTTTCATTTCATACACCCCTGCTTGCTCCCTATCCTCTTGCTCCATGGGAAGAGGTAAAAGTTGCCCAGAGCCCTCCAATATCCCCCAGGGGCCATTTGTCTGCCAGGGAATGTCAGCCCCTTCCCCAGCAGCACTCACAGAGCTGGAGCTCAGACAGGCTGGGCAATGGGCACCTGGCCATGGGGCGCCTGGTAAACCCAACTCAGCCCTGCTCAGGCCAAGGGCAGCCCAGCCACCCCCAGGACCTGACACAGCCTGATGCCTGCCCTAAGCAGTGGCAAATATAATCATATTTACTGGGATACAACTATCAAAGCTGATATGACTTAACCTAATTAGACTTAGTGTTATCTTTGATCTATGGAATTACTGTAGTTAAAATATTTGCAGTTATCAACAGTATGTGTTTACCTTGTTATAAATGATTTTAATTAGTCCAAACATTTGAAAATTTATAATGCTTTTGATTAATGGCAAATATTGAATATCTATTTTTACATTTCTGTTGAGAGGAAGCTAGAAGATCAATTTGCATATTCATATAGATTTGCAGCTTCACAGCCTCATTTAAATTTTTACTCAGAAATTACAGGTTGACCCCTATTTATTTCTTTCAAAGCATATTTGAGGATGATGATAAGAAGAGGGGAAAGGTACAAAACTGAAGCATCCATATGGTGAAAGATAGTTTAATTATTAATTACACCTCCTGGGACATGCACGTGCTATGTAAATAAGCATAATGTAGTTCAGCTATTTTATACACAACAGTTGTGAGTATATTTTATTAATGATCCAGAATTCTTTCTCCAAGATTCTTACCTAGGGTCAAATTGATTTTACTCAAGGTTTTATGCCTAAAAAAATTGAGCACTTGCATATATCTCTCAGTTGATCCAGACATTAAAGATTTTGAATCCACACTAGAGTTTTGCTTTCTTAATCTTCATATCAGCCAAACTTTTTTTTTATAGAATTTTGCTCAGCATGTTGTTGAATTTTTTGAATGTTATCTTTTGAGGGTGAATTGGGTGAAAAAGATATTTTAAGGGACTAACAAAAGGCAAATGCTATAATAACTTACATGCTAGAACAGTATGATTTCACCTACATTATGCTGTTACTGTGTGCCTTCTGTGTTTTTAGTCGCATTTCTAGTTCCATTAATTTATGCTATCACCTTTCTGCCCGCCTTGTTAATGCTGCAGTTGCATGAAAGAAAAATGAAGGGAAAAAAAAATGTTTTTCTTACGCTGTTTGTTTGTTTCCAGACATTAGATAACAATATGCTGGTAACAAAATAACTGCAGTATTTACAGACATTCAGAATAGATAGTAACAATTCTGCTCTTAGTCTTGAAAGCAATTGATTAAAAATGAAATATTAGCAGAGCTCTCCAAACGTGTTCTTTTTCAAGTATTTTGCATCACTGGAAATATTAGAAGGATATACTTGATTTTCTTCTCTCATATCTAAGGAGTACTGGAATTAGGAGAGTGGCTATTTCTCTCCTTGCTCTTCTGTTTTCATTCTGGTTTTTTTTTGTTGCTGTCAGGGATTTTTGGTTTGTTTTTTGTTTGTTTGTGTGTTTGTTTGTTTTTTAACTGTGATTAATAGGCAACAGTTCATTTACTTGAGATTTGCCTCTTAAAACAAGAGGAGGAAGTGCTCTCACAGTGACAGGTGACATGAGCTGTTGTTCAGGTGATTTCTAAGGCACCGTAGCACACAGCCATGATCTTCCATCAGAGATACATGGAGGAAATGAGCTGGTGTGGGAACAGCTGTGGTGTCTGCAAGCATGATATATCTGAAATGGTTAGCTGGAGCATGTTCAGTACTCTTCTGCACTGTGAAAGTGAGGTAAAACAAGCCTGACCTGAGGATGTTTTACACTGGGGAAGAGAAATTCTGGCCTCATCAGTGTATCTAAAGTTCTGCTGCATCATGACAGGGTGATATATTCAAAGTTTTTCATGCTTCTAAGTAGCTTAACCTCACTGAGTTGGTGAGCAACTCCACTACAATTCATGTTAATTATATATCCATATGTTTTGCCAATTTTAAAACAGTTATTACATTTTATTTGTCCCTGTGCCATGCATTTGTCTTCAAAATGTTGTACAAACTCCTAAAAAAACGCAAGTGCATATGTGAATATAACGTTTTCATAGTTCAATTAAAAAAAAATACTGCATGCATGATAAATCTGATAATGATTCTTGCTGTTGTGTGGAAAGGAATTTCTGATACTTCTTACATCCATCGCTACGAAAGGTTTGTGAACAGCTTTATCACAGAAGAATTAAGATTATGGTCTGAATGTGCCTTTGCAGATAATCTAAGAAACTGCATTTATCATTCTAAGGCATTTAGAATGATGAAGTCCATAGTAAAACCTATGCAGTTCTTCCTTTTAGTTATTTAATATTCTTTCATTTACCCCACCCTTCCTATGACATCTGGGAGTAACGAAAAAGGAATAGCATATATTTCTTAAAGTAGTCAATGAAGCACATAGTCTATTCAACACACAGAAAACGTTGCTTGACAGATTTGAGTGTAAGTGTTGTAGTTTTATGTGAAGAAACTGTATGAATTTAGACACATATTTATAGTTTATCTTCAAAACGACTCCATAACATAAGGAAGTACCAATCAACATCATTTTATAAATGGAAACTAAGGCACAGAATGTTAGATTGAATAATGGTTGTTTATGTACTTTACATCAAGGAGCCACTGAATAAAAACAGTTTTCTGATCCAAGTTTATGATCATTCAGGGGAGTGTAACCACTGGGTTACAGAGCTGTGCACTTTTCGTGCTTTCTGTGGCCCAATGTTTAGGAAATTATTATCTAGTCTTGCAGTTAGGACACTTTCCATGGATCTAGAGGAACAAGCTGAACCTAGGTCTAAGAACAGACAACAAATACTTTTTGATTTCCAAAACTCAATTTTTTTCAAAGTCTAATTTCAAAAAAAAAAAGCAAAACAAACCCCACCAACTTTAATGTCAACATTTTCAGGTGTACTATGTCATTTCCATGAAATCTAATTTGCTGATTAGGAAAGATGTTTTGGTCAAATGGTTTTGTCTACATCTAGATCAGCGTGCACATATAGCATATAAACAAATAGTGATTGCCCCACCAAAGTCCCTTCCAATTGACTTCACCACGTACTGAGTTTCATGCAAACACGGGAAATGTTTTAGGGCTTTGTGTCTTGATTTGGATTGTTATATAACAATCATTTGAAGTAATTAGTCTGTTTTAGGAGGTTAAATGACAGGTCTTTCTCCAAGTTGAATATAAATCATAACATATTCTCAGGATCATTCAACTTCAGGCAAAATACTGGAAGCTTGATATTACCTTTAAAAATTTTGTTCCATTTGAATGCGCTCTTTTACTGTCTTCTCATTTTTGTTGTCCTCTAACCCTGAATTCATTATCTTAGTGAGTACTCTCCTGCATTTTAAACTTCACTGGATCTGCAATGTTTCCTTTCATCCATGTCAAAAATATTAGTTACACTTCCTGCTACAAGTCATACTTCCTCTGATTTAAATTCATTTTGGCACTTATCTTTTTTGTTTGGCCTGTAATAATTTTAAGTTGTTGTGCACATTTTCATGTGAGATTAAGTTCTGCCAGGCAACACTGGTTATTTAATTTTTCATTCAGGATCAAGCTTTCTACTTTACTGTTGCAAATATTCAACCCTTTCTTATAAGTCAGAAGATTATAACACAAAGGCAGTCTATTTGATGGATAAAATATTAGTATCTTTCTCAGAATTCAAACAAACTTTCATTCTGTATACTAATATATTATAATGAATGAATTGCAATTCCTGGAGATTTAGGTGGTGTTTGCAGTTTTGGGACCGTTTTTCCTCTAAATTTGTTTGAATAGAAGTATCATTTTGGTTCTATTGTTTCTTTTAACAGAGGTGACAATAGTTAACAGTCTTACTATTTGCATATAGATTATCTCATATCAGATACAAAAGCTGTTACACAGAATAAGTTATCTTTCCCACACTACAATATCCCTTGAACATCTACATTTATAATAGCCACACTCAGAGCACTTTATGTGGGTGAAGGAGAAGAAAGAAGTAAAGCTTGACAATTTATATCAGTAAACCTGTTAAGAAGAAGAAGATTGGTCTGCAAATTAAATGTCTGTATGCTTTCTTTCTGGTATAAAGAACTGGAAATAAACCTCCATCTGTTCCTTTTAATGATTATTATAAGAAAATAAGACGGTAGTAGAGAATTAAGATATTTAGGACAATTTTCTTGGTTTTATAGAAAGTACAAATTTTATGAACAACATTTATGACTCTGAACCCTTAAGATGGATCTTCTCTTTCCTACAACACTGCTGCATCCAGGGCAGGAGCATCAATATCAATGGTCTGTGAACATTTTAACATTGGTTTTTTCATACAATTCACCTAAAGCCTTAACGTAGAAAAGCAATTCAGAATGTGCTTAAACCCTACTGAATTCCATGAGATTTATACATGGACTTTAAGAAAAGAACATGCCTAAGTGCATAACTTAGAACTTCAGACCATGTTAGGATTGCATGTGCTATGCCTCTGCTGTTCTCCTCTGAGGGTGGCAAGACAAGAGACAGCACACAATTTATCAAGAATAGCAAATACTATTTTTCACTACGATCAAGGCTGATTCCTGTTGGCATTACTAAGCTGGATACTGAATACCTTCTCATTCAAATTGTTCCTGGGACCTGGGTAAGTTCTCCCTGTCAGTCCAGGTACCCCCTACTCCCATGGTTCAGTGCCTCAGAATGTTCTGGAAGACATACGTTCATCAAGAAGAATTTGATCTTGTCTGGCTTTAGAGTAATCTTTAACTGGTCATTTAACAGGAAGCTCAGACTATAAGCGTATTAAGTCCACAACTTTTTCTTACCCCTAGCTAGTGGCTAAACTGTTAAATGCCAGGAGAGAACATCACCTCTACCATTAATCTTTCTTCAAGCTACATTTTGAAAGGAAGGAGGTAAATTTGCACAGTTGAGAGGTGAATTTGGTCACTTGGTAACCCAAGACTTCCACGTCACAGCAAGGACCACTTAAAGGATACTAACTAGCATGTTAACTCTCTAGGCCTGGAGTGGAGGCTGGATAAGATAAAGAAGCAGAAAAGAGGTCTGTACACTTCAGGTATGTGATTCTTACGCTCATGTGGTTCCCTGAGTAGTACAGTAAATTTAAAAAAAACCAAACAAAACCACACCGCACATATGGCCTTTCCTGCAAAAGTATATTCTCTTTTGTGTCATATAGTTGTCAGGCTATAGCACACAGTCATCTCAATGGTGCTGTGTTGGCATCCTGGAAACGCTGCCACCAGCCCCTAAGTGTGTTCTCCAGCACTTGTTGGGTGCAGTGTGTATGCAGCAATCCCGGGAGAATCTCCAAGGGCTGGGCATGCTCTGCAATGAGCCTCTGGCACACCACTACTTCCCAAGGAGTGTGTTTGGCGTTCAAAACATAAGTTTTTACTGTGAAATGATCTCCACCACGTAGTCAGGTGTGCTGGACATTTCTGCCTTTTCCTCATAAATACATGCCATAAAATTACAGCTTATTTTGACTGAAATGGTAGTACCATTTAGGTGCTGAGCACTCTCAGCTTCTAACTACACAGACCTGCAGTATCAAGTGTCCTCAAGTCATATTATATATTATATATTAAATATAATAATCTTCTTTTGGCTGCCCATAAAACCACTTCACTAAACCTGTCAAATTAGTGTGACTAGAAGGAAAATTCTTTTTATCGTGTGGAGATTTTCTTGTATCATATGTCTGAGATGTATGTTACCAGAAAATATTTTAATAGATAAAAAATACCTTAATATAGCCTAATATCTTTGTACTACATGCTCTTGGACAAGCAAAATTAGAGCTATATATCACTAAGTCTCATTAATTGTAAGCATTTACGGTTTTGGCTTGGGTTTTTTTTGTTGTTTAGCTTATTGCGTCAGGTTGGCAGATCTTTTTTAAGGTTGGCAAAGAGTTTTGAACTCTGGGCTTTTTGAAGAGAAATGTTATTTCCTACTGCAATTATCTGTAGGTAGTATGTTTACCTTGGATGACCTATGCTTATTTTATTGCTTAAGGTTACATTTTCTATCCAGTTCATAAACTAAAGGTATCAGGGCTATTCCCCTCCTCAGGTAAGTTGTTCCGTCTAGACAGAGACATATACAACTTTCACTGAATTTTGATGGCCTGATATCTTTGCTGCCAATAACCTTGTTTGAAAGTGTTTAAGAATTAAGCTGAACTCTGCAACGTACACTGAATAGGAACCAATTGCTCACTCCCGTAAGCAAAGTGAACTTTCATGCTCCATTAGAAAACAGTAGTTACTGCATTCACGTAAGAAGCGCCTCTCTGTAGTGCCTCTGCTGGTCTCTGGAGCCTTATGCCAGGGAGCTGAGGAAAGACAGGGTGGGTGAGCTTAGTCATGGCCAGCAGTTGTCCCCACAATAAATGACATTCTAAGGCAGCTGTGGCCTTTGAACCTTTTGGTTTCAGCCCCGTCTGAGCTTTTAAAGGATTGCAGCAGGGTTTCTGTTAGCAAAAGGAAAAGTGAATTGAGCATGTGCCTCTCAACGCATGCAGTCTGATACCACTTTTTCAATACTGCTCTAGTTCTTCTGTGTAAGATTTGATTGACATCAGAATCAGATGGCTCGTTGTGGAAGACAGCAATTTTTCTTCTTGACATTATGGCAATCTGTAAGCAACCATCATTATCAGCATCAAGGGCAGCAGTAACTACAGTGTAATTATCTGTGCACCGTTGTTTCAGGTGGCTCCAGTTGCCTGCCAAAAGCGTTCAAAAACCTTTTCTTTATAATTCTTGCATAAATGACCATTCAAATACCACCACTACCTTTATGGTCACAGTAGTGCATCCATTTCTGACAAAACAAAGAAAGAAAATAAGCACTGTGGTGATGCAGAGTGTTCAAGCCTTCTTGAAGGTAAAATATTAGTCACTAAAATAGTTCTCTTTCTTCAACAAATTAATTATCACTGGTGAACAGGTAGTTGAAAAATAATATAGAGAATGTTTCTAACACTACATTTGGGAGAAACTATAATGGGAGTGACTTTCTAGTTATCATTTTGTTTCTTTTATATTACCATGCCGCTTTAGATTTCAGTCAGTTTTCAAGGTTCACGCATCGTATGGTCATTAAAAAAGTTTGTTGCACTCCCATGCAAGTTATTCCTTTTCATACTTTTCATAGAAAACATTGATGTACAATTTTGCAATTATTCTCAGATATAAAGAATACCCAGAGGCAAATTTACCTCTTTGTTAACATAACATAACATAACATAACATAACATAACATAACATAACATAACATAACAAACATAACATAACACAACCTCTTTCCCAAAGTAAAATCCAGGCTTTATAGTAACACCATTAAAAACAATAGGCAAAGTGCATTTTTAAGTGTACTGCAGAATTAGAAGAGGAAATCAGTATACATGATACATAAGGAACAATAGAGAACTGAGTTACAACATATTACTAAGAATTATGTAATAAAAAATTGTTTATTTGGATGAGGTAGATTGGCAAGACAAATAATTTCTGCAGTTAAACTTAGTGGCATTATTTGAGAGAATAGAGAGAAGAATAATAGGAATTAATTTCCAATTTCAAATCATTATATAGCTACCAGCATCTTAATAACAGCTGAGCATAGGAACAGCTTAAAATCTAAAATTAACTAAATTGTCCTCAGAACAATGTGATGCTTTAAATAGCAGGATAATAACAGTAGTAGAAATAATTAATGGTTTTAAAGACATAGCAGAGAGTAAAGCTATTGGTCCAGATGGATTCTTGAAAGAAACTTCAAAGTCAATACCACCAAGCTATCCATACTTTTAAACTGGTTATTTAATATTTTTCTATCTAAAATTATATGATGTTGGTAAAATTATATGCAATAGGAAGGACTGTAGCACTGACAAACAGGTCAGCCAAATGCTGTTTTTGTCATCATGCAATTATTGTCAGGTTTCTAGTAAAATTCAAAAAATATTCATTTTTAAAATGTTTACATTCCTTAATAGAATGAAAACAAAAATAAACAAAACAAAACAAACAATTCTTCTAATATTCTCTGCAATGAAATTGTGATAAAGTCAAAAAGAACTTCAGAAATATCTTTTAGTTGCCTCAAAAAATCAGGAAATTAACTGATAGATTGATATCTATTGCTGCACTTGAAGAAGTTCCTACTTCTGTGCAAGTAACCCTCAGGATATAACTTCCTCTCAGGAAATTGGCCTGATGTTGCCCCATATTCTGGGAAATAGAATCACATTTCTATCCCTTATCCCATTCTGCCTTCTATTACACTTGCACTTCACAATCAATGCAGAAAAAGGGCTAATTTGCTTATGTCTTTCTATTGTTTTGTTTTCACGTACTCATTTTGTGTGCCGTGATAAACTATTTTTTTTAAAGCAGAAACACACCTCAGTGTCATCCTTTATTTCAATTTTTTCTTCTGTAATTGTGACCAGAAACTCTCTAAATTTTTGCATAGTACTACGAGACTTTGGGTTCTCCTGTAGTTAAGTTGTACATGGCAGCACACAACACAGTGCGACATCCTAAGTACCAGCAGTGCAACATTTCTTTCTTGCTTATTTCTTTAAGCAACATGGAGAAGCTCCTCAGCTGACTAAGTTTAAAGGACAAAGGCCTACATTTTCACTTCCAGGTGCCTAAATTCAGGTATTTAGGTTCATGTTTAAAAGTCTCTGAAAGTAGTCTCTGAGTGACTTCTTAGATCCGTAAGCATAGTTTCTACACATATATATAGGTACCCACGCATTTAAGCGTGTACATATATAGATGTGCATACACATACATATATGCACATATATATACCCATACATATCTATTTATGATACATGTATTTTATATAACAGGAGTTTTTTATTTTTAATAGCTTAACAATTAATGTGCTAGAAAAAACTGTAATAATGACAAAAGTTATTTAACTTCCCCTTCGTTACCTTTATTTTCCTGTGGGGTTTCCCCCCCTGGAAAATATGTGAGGTACTATAACTTGATAATTCTATGCAAACATGGTTTTTCACAATGATGTTTCTGCTGTATCTTGCAAAACTCGAAGAAACCTTGCATTCTTCTTCAATATGATATGTATCTTAGAAATAAAATAGCAAATAAAATGAAAGATCACAACTAGGTATAATCTTGTCCTTAACTTTCAGATGCCTCTTCAGATCAGACATCACAGAGATTTTGAAGCTGTTCACAAAATCACAGAATGGTTGAGATTGGAAGGGACCTCAGGAGGCCTTGCCAGTGGCCTCACAATAATCACAATTATTATGTTATTCAACAAGGGATACATGTTGTTTCTCTGATGCAAGGCATGGAAGGAGGATTACACAGAATGTTCAATTTCTGGTCTTAAGTGCCATACTTGTTTTGTTTTGTGTTGTTTTTCTTTTTCCTCACCTAATTTTATTTCCCTTTGCTGTCAGTAGCAATATCTCCTGATGCAAAGTAGTGGAGACTAACAGGAATTTTCCTTCTTGGCATTGTCAGGGTTTGTGTTCTGCTAAAGTGAAAAGGGAAATAACATATAAGGGCAGTCTTCTGTCTACCAACAAAGCAGTAGACACAGATTTCCTCTAGTCCTCGGGGAAATAGCAGAATCATCCTTCTTTGCCCTGTTAGCATTGCCAAGGTCAGCTTGTGATCCTGATTGTGTGATGCAGAAGTTATGAAGGTGTACAGCCTTTTCCTCTCTCCCATTGAAACTGGGTTTCATTCGACCCTGAAGCAGTGACTTCTGAGCTAGCATCCTCTGAGCTAATGCTAGAATGGTAACTGTAGATGGGTGAATGCTGAGTCCAGCAATGTGGTAAGTTCGATAGGGGACAACTCCAGAATTTCTGCGCTGCAATCCATTGCGTAGTGTAAACAAGCTGTCAGCAATTCTGGCAAAAGGATGCATTGCTTGTAGAATATATGTTTTCATTTTATTATTGCCTCTATCTGCAGATTTGCATGAGGAGTTTCATTTACAAGAAGTTAGAAAGGGAGAAAGAAAATCAGCTTAGAGCAGTAATACTCTGCATTTTCTTAGATATCCTGAATGTCTGAGAAAACCTGAAACTATCCTAGGTTTTTATAGCATAACTCCCCTATTTTTAACTTGAAAATGTAACACTCAAGTTTAATGATATTTTTTAAAAAACAAATCCTAACCATAAAATCTATTTTTTCTTCCTTTGTAAACTGAAGAAATTGAAAGTATATTCATATAAGACAAAAAAGCTGTAATTAACTTCACCATCTCTCCACACACCTATTCTGATAATTCCGATAAGCAATTTCTTTGAGGACTACAGAGCACTGAAATAGCAACTTCACACATTCGAGGTTTAACAGCCTAAAGTAGAAGACTGAACAATCTGCCAATTCATCTAATTAACACTGTTGATTCAGATTCAATTAGGATTTCCTAGGGGCAGGTGAAGTATTCCACATGTTGCTTGAGTTCACTGTTCCTCACCTCTGATGCCTCTTCTTGATATAATAGCAGGAAAATGCCCTCAAAAAATAATCTGTGTGGAAGTAAAGCCAGGCTAGAAGTAGGTTTGCTGAATATCAAATTATATAAAACAATCAGTCTGTAGTAACTGAATTTCTCAAAAAAAAAAAAAAAAGGTAAAAGTTATGCTGACCACTCCTAGGGATAGGAGTGCACTAGTAAATTAGTCTTGTAAAATCCACCTCAAACCATCTTATATAAAATCTGAAGTTAAAGCTAATGTAAAATGTAACAGTTCACTTGGATGGAGTTTACAGTGATTAAAAACCTCGGGTGTTTTCCCTAACTCTACTGCTTCATTCAGATGTAGTGATGGTTTTGAGCATTTCAGAGTAATGAACATGAAAGCTAAGCTTCTTCTGAAATAATTTGGTTTGCATTTTTATGGTATCGTTTAGATCTTAAGATAAATCTGACAGACAAGAGTCATAATTATCAATCTGCTAAGAGTGTGATTCCTTTGAAGAGTAGATTCATAGCTTCTGATTCAATTAGAATAAATCATAATGAACACATTATACAAGACCAGAGTATGAAAATTAAAAACACACCTTCTGGTTCAGACGTAATTGTTCCCCAAAACCCTCACACGAGAATAAAATAATTTAAACAAACCCAGAAAACAACAAAACATGTCACAGATTCTTATTGAATAGTTGACTATCACTGACGGGAAAGAAAAAAAAAAAGAAAGAAAAGAAACAATTTCACTTGATTCTCCTATCTACACACATCTATATTCCTTTGATGTGCTCATTAAGTTAGAAAAAAATATTTCAGAGGCATGGAGGGCCTTTAAAAATCACTACTTTTCCTCATGAGATCAAAGATATGTTTGCTTTTCTGTAAGTGGTATTTTGTATAACTCTTTTTCTTTATTGTCATAGTTACACTCTGCTGTTTGGAACCCGGCTGGATGCCAGGTGCACACCAAAGCTGCTCTGTCACTACCCACCTCAGTTGGACAGGGGGAGACAATATACAGCAAAAGGCTCATGGGTCAAGATAAGGACAGGGAGATCACCCAGCAATTACTGTCACAGGCAAAACAGACTTGACTTGATGAAAATTAATTGAATTTATTGCCAATTAGAAGTCAGAGTAGGGTAAGCAGAAGTAAACCCCATACCTTAAAACACCTTCCCCCCACCGCTCCCTTCTTCCTGGGCCCAATTTCACTCCTGATTTCTCTGCCTTGTCTCCCTGAGCAGTGCAGGGAGGTGGGAATGGAGGTTGTGGTCAGTTTATCAGGTCTCTGCTTCTCCTTCCTCCTGAGGGGGAGGATTTCTCACACTCTTCCCCTCCTCCAGTGTGAGTCCTTCCCACAGGAGACGGTTCTCCATGAACTTCTCCAGAGTCAGACCTTCTCACAGGGTGCAGTCCTTCAGGAACAGACTGCTCCAGCGCAGGCTCTCCACAGGGTCACAGCTTCCTTCAGGCGCATCCACCTGCTCTGGTGTGGGGTCCTCCAGGGGCTGCAAGTGGATGTCTGCTCCACCATTAATCTCCATGGACTTCAGGGGGACAGCGTGCTTCACCATGGTCTCTAGCATGGGCTGCAGGGGAATCTCTGCTCTGGTGCCTTGAGCATCTCCTCCCCCTCCTTCTTCACCAACCTTAGTGTCTGCAGGATTGCTGCTCTCACATATTCTCACTCCTCTCTCCTGGCTGCTGCCATGCAGTTTTGTTCCCTTCTTAAATATGTTATCGCAGAGGCACTAACACAATCGCTGATGGGCTCAGCCTTGGCCAAGGGTGGGCCCATCTTGGACCGAGCTGGCATTGGCTCTATTGGACATGAGGAATGCTTCTAGCAGCTTTAGCCCCCACTTATACCAACACCTTACCACACAAATGCAATGCATATACAATGCCATTGCGTAAATGGATGATGGGGTGATGTTTTCTCGTTCCTGAAGTGGTGTAACAGATCAGAAATAACTACTAGTTATAGAGATGTTCCTTTCGAGTTTGCATTTCTGTTTGTGAGATTCCAAACTGTCTACCCTGCAGCAAATTGGCAGTGTTGCATTTTATACAGAAAAAATCACCAACGTCTCTACAAAGGAATCAGACCATGGATAGAATGCAGTTTCATTTTTGTCACATATATGAAAGACACAATTAATTAAATTTTGTGAATTCTTGAAGTGGCTAGTCAGCTTTTCATCAAGGTACTATTAACTGTAAATCTGTCTGGAAATCTGTGCAGCTGAACAAGCAACAAATTGCAATCAGTTACAAAGGCATGTAGACTGGAGGGGAGCATGGGGGATGTGCTCACACAAGTATTATTTCAGGAGATGACAGTGTTTGTAGAATTTTAAGGAAAAATGGGAAAACAGCATTTTTGGTATAAAGACATCAGCACATTGATTCTTCAGGTGGGTTTTTGTTTTGTTTTATGAATTAATTTCTACACTAAGAATAAAAATCCCTCCCTCCACTAACACTCTTCTTCCCTCCTGAGCAGTAAAGAAAAAATCAAACAATATTCTTTTTCATTTGTGTTTCAGTACACATAGATAGTAAATAATGAACCCAACTTTGCCATATGCTAAAATTCTGCACTTCCACAGGTATGTAAAAGTTCTGCAGCATTTTCACTTTTTTCCCACCTCTGTTTGCTGCTGTAGGTTGACACACTCCACTGAAGTGGTGATTTTTTGGAAGCAGAATTGGTAAGTGCCACACAGCCCTTTGACTTTTTTGTAGTTTTGAATATGCCTGCCTCACCTCATAAAATAATTTGCAGTCTTCATTTCATATGAGTAAAAGTATATTTTAAATTTTTAGAGAAATATGTCATACAATAAAACCAAAACTGTCTCATGTGGTTACACCACAGGAACAGCCAACAATATATTCCTTGTGCCTAACTGGAAAAAGAGGGCCACGCTAGGTCTTCTTAGGAGGAGGTGCTTAGGAGGGCAGTGCACATTGCTCATATTAATCGGTTTATCTGGCATAGGTACATATTTAAAAGAAAACAACGGACAGGACTGGCATGGTTTTCCTTGTTTTGATGACAATATATTAATCTGCAGGTGTGAAAAAGCAGCTATCTTTATCCCTCCACTCTCCACCACTTGATTCTTAAACTCAATAATTTATTTTAAGCAAGCTGTCAGAAATGTGTGGACATCTCATTGATATTAAGCTTCAACAAGTTTTGTCTATAGAAGTGGCCTGGGAGATGATCTGTATGTTGTCACATATGTGCCCAACTAAAGCAAAGCTTATGGCAGGAGTTCACTTTTTGTGAGAAAGAATCCACACCAGCAGAGTGCTTTAATGTATCCCTGCTGCAAGGAACTCATCAGTCAGGGCTCACAAATCAACCCTGAGACACAAATCTATAGGAAACCAGGGTTCATTAATTCTGGTGCTCATGAAACTGCTTGGCTTGCAAAAGAACTCTAATAAAGCCTACTTGTATCTTCAGTCTTTTAATGACATTTCTTTTTGGGTGTGTATATGTCCATAAACATACCACATTAAAGAATTTTAACTATTGACAGGCCATATTCAATATGATGTTATTGTTAGAACTAACATAATTTTAACTATTTATCATTGTGTTGGTTTTTGGCTGAGATAGAGTTAATTTTCTTCACAGTAGTTAGTATGGCGCTATGGTTTGGATTTCTGCTGGAAACAGTGTTGATCATACAGTGGTGTTTTAGTTACCGCTGAGCAGTGCTCACACAGAGTCAAGGCCTTTTCTGCTCCTCACACCACCCCACGAGTGAGTAGGCTGGGGGTGCACAAGAATCTGGGAGGGGACAAAGCCGGGACAGCTGATCCCAACTCACCAAAGGGATATTCCATACCGTATGATGTCATGTTCAGCAATAAAAAGCTGGAGGAAGAGGAAGGCAGGAGGAGACATTTGGAATGATAGTGTTTGTCTTCACAAGTAATCATTACATGTGATGGAGCCCTGCTTTCCTGGAGATGGCTGAACACCTGCCTGCCCATGGGAAGCAGTGAATGAATTCCTTGTTTTGCTTTGCTTGTGTGCGTTGCTTTTGTTTTAGCTGATAAACTCTTTATCTCAACCCACAAGTTTTCTCACTTTTACTCTTCTGATTCTCTTCCCCATCCTGGTGCGGGGGAGTGAGCATAAGCAAGTGTCTCTGTGGTGCTTAGTTGCTGTCTGGAGTTAAACTAAGACATTCATCATGATATCGTTTGTGTCATTTGACCATTAAAAGCTTCCCACTCCTTGAATCTTCTTATCACAGTAGCGGCTGGCTTTTTCACATAACAGAACCCTAGTCATCAAAATGTTCCCACATCTTCTTCACTTAATATGCTCATTAAAGTGTTAGAGTTGAGTCTGCTCACATACATAAGTCTGAGTACATCCTAACGTCTTTGAATGATTGAGGTCCTCGTATTCCTAAATAAACACTGATAATGTGATGTTGAGACAGCATAGAATTCTCTTTTTCAAACATTACCAATCTGAGAATTTCAAACACAGTGCTTTTTTTTTAATATAATGATTTCTGCATTAAAAAAAAAAATAAGTAAAGACATTGACACAATATTGGATAAGAAATTAGGTTGCTTGCTGTTTGTCCAACACCAAGGTTTTCCCATGACTATTTTATCTTCTCACAAGCTGGCTGGATAAGTAAATGCACATTGTAATCTCTGCATTAGTAAAGTGATGAATCAGATTTCTGGATGGATCAATTTGTTGTCCTTGCGATTTGATCCATCTCAATTACTGATGAACAAGTTTCATTCTGTGTTTTAGATAATAATTACTGAAACAAAGCATGAAGCACTGAAGAAACATTGCCACAGGAAAAAAAAAACCCTCCCAGCTGGTTCCCCCTCCCTCCTTAGAAAGGTGACCAAGAAGGGAGTGGAGTAAGTCCCTAAAAAATGAACAGAAATTAAACATGTTTTATTGCAGGGCTGAGGCTGCTGAAATTGCACTAAAACAAGTTGCCATTGATCTTGATTCTTCCAGTCTGAGTCTGCAAGATGCAGGATCAAGGCCATTTTCTAAACTTCTTAGACTTGCCCCAGCTTTCTAATATTGTGCACAGTACACTCAAAACACTCAGGGATTGCTACACTTGTACATTAAAACCACTACTAAACCAGTCCCTAAGCACCATGTCTACCTGTCTTTAAATACGCCCAAGGTTGGCGACTCCACCATTTCCCTGGGCAGGCTGTTCCAATGCTTGATAACCATTTCTGTGAAGAAATTTTTCATAATATCCATCCTAAATCTCCCCTGGTGCAGTTTGAGGCCATTTCCTCTTGTCCTATCACTTGTTACCAGTGATAGGTAAGAGACCCAGCCCCACTTTGTTACAACCTCCTTTCAGGTAGCTGTAGAGGGCGATAAAGCCCTCAGCCTCCTTTTCTCCAGATTAACCAACCCTACTTCCCTCAGACGCTCCTCATAAGGCTTGTTTTCTAGACCCCTCACCAGCTTCATTGCCCTTCTCTGGACATGCTCCAGCACCTCAATGTCTTTCTTGTAGTGAGGGGCCCAAAACTGGACACAGTACTCGAGGTGGTGCCTCACCAGTGCCGAATACGGCGAGACAATCATTCCCTTGTCCTGCTCACCACGCTATTCCTGATACAGGCCAGGATGCTGATGCTGTTGGCCTTCTTGGCCACCTGGGCACACTGCTGGCTCATATTCAGATGACAGTCAACCGACATCCCCAGGTGCTTTTCTGCCAGGCAGCTCTCCAGCCATTCCTCCCCAAGCTTTTAACGCTGCATGGGGTTATTTTGGCCCAAGTGCAGGACCCGGCACTTGGTCTTGCTGAACCACTGGCCTCAGCCCATCGATGCAGCCTATCCAGATCCCTCTGCAATGCCCTTCTACCATCAAGTAGGTTGACACTCTCACCCAATTTGGTGTCATCTGCAAATTTACTGAAAGTGCACTTGGTCCCCTTGTCCAGGTTGTTGATAAAGATATGAAACAGAATTGTCCCCAATACTGAGCCCTGGGGAACACCACTTGTGATCGGCTGCTGACTGGATTTAACCCCATTCTCCACAACTCTCTGGCCCCGGCCATCCAGCCAGTTTTTTACCCAGGGAAGAGTGTGCCTGTTCAAGTCATGAGCAGCCAGTTTCTCCAGGAAAATGCCGTGGGAAACAGTGTCAAAGGCTCTACTAAAGCCCACATAAACAACATCCACAGCCTTTTCCTCATCCACTAAGTGGGTCACCTTGTCATAGAAGGAGATCAGGTTTGTCAAGCAGAACCTGCCTTTCATAAACCCATGCTGACTGGGCCTGATCACTTGGTTGTCCTTTATGTGCTGCATAATGGCACTCAGGATGATCTGTTCTATAACCTTCTCAGGCACTGAGGTCAGACTGACAGGCCTGGAGTTCCCTGGATCCTCCTTCTGGCCCTTCTTGTGGATAGGCTTCACATTTGCTAGACGACAGCCAATTGGGACCTCCTTGGTTAACCAGGACTGCTAATAAATGATGGAAAGTGGCTTGGTGAACACTTTTGCCAGCTCCCTCAATACCCTCGGATGGATCCCATCCGGCCCCATAGGCTTGTGTGTGTTTAAGTGTTGTAGCAAGTCATTCACCATTTCCCCTTGGATTATGGGGGCTTTTATTTTGTAAACATGTTTGAGAAATTATTTAAACAACTTTTTTTGTTTAATAGAAATAGATAATACTAGTTACCTAGACATTAAGATCCTAGTTGACCTTGGGAACAACAGTGCATGTTGATGCAAACACAGATCCACAATCAGTGAAAGAAGAATTGGTATGTGAACTATTACAGGAGCTTGACCCCTAGAAATCGATGGGCCCTGACACTATCCACCCGAGGGTGTTAAGAGAGCTGGCTGACGTTATTGCAAGACTGCTCTCCACAATCTTTGAGAAGTCATGGAGACCAGGTGATGTCCCAGAAAACTGGAAGAAGGCTAATGTCACCCCCATCTACAAGAAGGGCTTAAAGGAGGATCCAGGAAATTAAAGGCCTATCAGTCTTACTTCAGTCCCTGGGAAAGTTATGGAATGAATCCTGGGGGCTCTCACAAGTCAAATGACACATATGATTTGGAAAAGTCAGCATGGATTCACCAAAGGCAAATTGTGCTTGACAAACCTGATCACCTTCTACAACAAAGTAACCTGCTTGGTTGATGTGGGTCAAGTGGTGGACATTGTCTGCCTGGATTTCTCCAAGGTTTTCAACACCGTTCTCTAGAGCCTCCTCCCAGAGAAACTGATGCGCTATGTTTGATACAAGTGGTCTGTGTGGTGGGTTGGGAACTGGCTGGCAGGCTGCACCCTGGTGGTAAAGAGCTCTTTTTCAAACTGGCAACCTGTCATGAGTGGGGTCTCCCAGGGATCAATACTGGGCCAAATGCTGTTTAATATCTTCATTAAGTGATCTGGATGATGGGACCAGGTGTACCCTGGTGAAGTTTGCTCATGATATCAAACTGAATGGGGAAGTGGACACTTCAGAAGGGAGAGCCACCCTTCAGGAAGACCTGGACAGGCTGGAAAAGTGGGCTAACAAGAACCTTATGAAGTTAAACAAGGACAAGTGTAAGGTCTCGCACCTGCGAAAACATAATCCAGGAGCGCAGCACAGGCTGGGATCTACGTGGCTGGAGAGCAGTTCTGTGGAAAGGGATCTGGGGGTCCTGGTGCACAACCAGGAAGAGTGTGCTGCAGTGGCTAAGCAAGCCAACAGGATGCTGGGTTGCATCAATAAGGGCATCAGCAGCAGAGATAAAAAAGTAATTACCCCAATTTACTCAGTGCTTGTCAGGCCACAACTGGAACTCTGTGTTCAGTTTTGGTCCCCGCTATACAAAAAAGATGTGGACAGGCTGGAGAGGATCCAAAGAAGGGCCACAAAGGCTGAGAGAATGAGATTTGTTCAGCCTTGAGAAAAGAAGGCTTAGGAGAGAGCTTATCACCATGTTCCAGTATTTAAAGGGTGGCTATAAAGAAGATGGAGACGCCCTTTTTACAAGGAGTCACATGGAAAAAATGAGCAGTAATGGGTACAAATTACTCCTGGGAAGATTCAGATTGGACACAAGAGGAAAATTTTTCACAAAGAGAACAATCAGCCATTGAAATAATCTCCCCAGGGAAGTGGTGAATTCCCCCCAACATTGGACCCTTTTATGATTCAGCTGGACAGGGTGCTGGGCCATCTTGTCTAGACTGTGTTTTTGCCAAGAAAGTTTGTACTAGATGATCCTTGATGTCCCTTACAACTTGGTGTTCTATGATTCTATGATTCTATTATTTGGGGAATTTCTGTGTTCTTACGTTGGACTCCAAAACTACTGGTGTTTGATATGCCACATTACCCTCAGTTTCCAGGTGTCTCCATTTATTTTTAATAGCTAAGAGGAAAAATATCCAACTTTTGGATTCACTGCTACTATATGCATTGAAAACCAAACAGTCCCAGTTTCACTAGTACAATAAAAGGTAAAAAACCCCAAAAAGCAGCAACCAAAAGGACAGTAAAAAGTAAATTTGCAGTCAGATTGGCACATATCTTCTATGTACCCAGCTGAAGATATGTTGGGTTTTAAATTAAAGGTGGATCTTATTTGGGGCTTAATACCTTTAAATTAAGAAGTCGTTCCCTTAATGCAATTCTAAAATGACACATTAAATCATTGAAAGTAATCATTGCTTTGCTTCTCCTGTCTAGAACAAGGATTAGAATACTTAGATATAATCCTGTCTAAAATAAGTAATTGAAGCCTGATCAATATCTTCACGACTGTCCTGGGTTGAAGTAAAACAGAACTAACTTTCTGTTCAGTAATTTTACTTTTCAGTTAAGTATCTTCTATCTAACTGTTGCATGAAAAGGGGCAAAGCGGTTTTGGCAGAAGATGAACCCCCTTGCGTTCTAACACTCCTCACCGAGGTGGGAGGCTAGGTGCGGATAGGCTTAAATTCTGAATGATGCCAATCCACCACTATCAGTCCAGTCGCATTTAATATGTATTAAACTGTTATGATTTGGATACACTAATAGTGGACTGCACCTTCAGTCTAGTCGTGCTCCTGAACTAGCACGGCCACTCTCGAATCTTTGGTCACATTCAGTGAGAAACCAAAACGGCTAGCTACTTAAACAGTGCAGTTTATTTAAACAACAGATATATAGGTTCTTAGGATTGCCGGTGATAAATACACTGTCTGCAAAGAACGTGCAAATAAAGACATTGTTGAGTATACAAAACGCGTGACAAAAGTATAAACTATACAGGGTAGAGATTCTCTAGAGAAATTTCTAAGTCCTGGAGAAAGCACCTGGTGTAATCGAGGTCTTACCCAAAGGTGTCCCTATGGGGGGGAAGAAAGGCTCAGCCCGTCGACTGATCCCGGAAATCAGCGATGGAATTCTTCACGATGGTGTCTTCCCTGGCATCCCCTCTCTCTTGGGCTATTTTTATACTATTTTTTATCTTCAAAGTGGAGTTTGAGTGAGTTTAGTCATACGTACTTTTATTATGATTAACGTACTCAAGGAGGAGTGTTCTCACCTCGGGGGCGGATAGTCTCCGGGATGGAGATGTGTTTTGGTACATTGTAGTGAGCAAAGTTCGCACAAAGGACAGCATTTCATCAACATTTGACGAAATGTTGGCTCGGGTAGCGTGTAGGCCGCTTATCAGTTCCATAGTACCATCTCGTCCCCATATCTGCTATTCATCACAAGGGAAGGCCACGGAACAAGCGTGTTCTGTTCCATCCCTCCTGTAGTTTTGCAAACAACCTTGTACAGGGAATCGCAGATGTTGCATTCTTCGCGTGCCAGCTGTGGCTGTATTCTACCTCAGAAGCCTCTTGATTTTATGACTTTCCTTAATGTGTGAACAGTGCTGTACTTTTGTATTCTTGGCCAATTTAGTAACTATTCCACACTAACTAAACTCTGAAATTAATTGCATATATTTTTCAGACATTGTCTGCTTCCAGAGTGATAAGACCTGATTGTTTATAATTTATACCAAGGAATAGTATACACAGAGGCTCTTGCTTATACTTATTGCTATAAGAACCAAGGTCAGCCAACTCGTTATTTGCCCCATTGGAGAGTTAGAAATGAAAAGCATACAGGGGTCGCAACTACAGGGAGGAGCAGACAGGACAGGTGAACCAAAACTGACCAACAGGGTATTCCATCCCACCTGCCCCATGCTCAGTATAAAAGCTGAGGGATCAAAGGGTCAGTCTCTTTCTTCAGTGGCTGGTGCCTGAGGAGGACTTGGTCTGTTTGTTTGCCTTTGATCCCAATCCATGCATTCCTGAATCCAGTTCCAGAATACAGTTCACATTTATTGCTGACTCCAGTCTGGGACTTTGCAGTGCCTGCTGGTGACATGATCATCATCCCAGGAGCTTGATGCTGGTTTTGTATATTGTATATATTTCATTATTTTCTTTTTATTATTTTATTAATATTTCATTAAAGTAGTTTAGTTTCTTTTAAAGTCATAAATCTTTCTCTCTCTTCCTCCTCTTCCTGAAGGGAGAGGTTGGGGGAGAGCATCTGTCATTCATTTCAGTGGCCTGTCCAGCCCAAACCTTGACAAACACATTAAATGAAAGTATAAAAAAGCATACCAGCCTACTTCCAAGCATCCTATGGAAGCAAATGTGTTTCACATGGGTGGATTAATAAGGATTGCCTTCTGGACTGACTCTTTGGTCTTCTTCAAGCACATGGACAGACCTGCAGTGGGAAGGGAGCAGGCTGTACATTCCAGTAACCCCAAGGACAGCCAAGGAAGAGGAGGAAGAACCCCCCCCCAGGAACATCACATGCCTCCTAGTGAAGAACTCAGGAAGCTGATGACTTGTTGATGACTTCCCCAACCCATTTTCCTAAAAAGATGACTGAAACCAAGTGCATTGGAAGACTAAGCATAGCACCAGAGAATAGGAGTAGATGATAAGAAGGGATTTTTGTCTAACAATTTTAGCCATATTGCTAATGAGACTTTTCTACATTAATTAGATAATTTGGACTCTTAGACTGTTAAAACAGTACTTGAACAAACAATGCATTCTTGACTCCATATACATGGTGTGTTCCCTTTTGCCACTTACAAGACTTTGAGTAACAGGACCAGAACTGTGTGCACTGTTCAAGAAGTCAGCATACCAAAGCTTTATATAGCAATAAAATAACACCTTCTGTCTTGTTCTCAATATCCTTCCTGATGATACTCAACATTTTGTTAGCTCTTTTGGCTGCCACTGAACACTGAGCAGATTATTTCAGAAAACTGACAGATCACTTTCCAGAGCTGAGACTTCCAGTTCTGAGTTCAGCATCACATAGCCCTGGTTTAGATTATTTTTGCTGTATGTGTTACCTTACACTCATCTACATTGTAGCTCAGTTGGCAGCGTTTTGCTCCCACATTCCGTTCAGTGAGATCGTTCTGCCATTTGACACCACTGGTTTGGCGTGTAAGTCTATGGGACTTGATGAGATGCATCCCAGAGTCCTGAGGGAATTGTCTGATGTAGTTGCCAAGCCACTCTTCACAGTATTTGGAAAGTTGTGGCAGCCAGGTGAAGTCCCTGGTGACTGGAAAAAGGGAAATGTTGCACCCATTTTTAAAAAGAGTAGAAAGGAGAACCCTGTGAACTACCAACCCATCAGCCTCACCTCTGTGCCTGGGAAGATCATGGACCATGAAGATCATGGATCATCAGCTCTGGACACTCTGTCATGGATCTTGGAACAATTTATTTCATGCAAAGATCAACATTACACCAGCCATTTGTGAAGGCAATCCTACTGGACAACATGCTGTAAGGCTTGCAAAAAGTCTTCAAACTCAAACATTTAACAGAAAACGCTTTGACAGCATCTACTGGAAACTGTGATTTGAATGATGCATCAATCATCAAAGTAGTTGAACTGTAAACATAGATTCATGTACAAGTGAACAGGACATGTTGTAATGTACAAATAACTGTATAATTGTAATGGCAGGAGCATGATTTTAATAGCACAAAGTTCAGGAGTTCAAATTGGGGAACAAATACGTAATGCATCTGTGTGGTTAGTAATGCAGAAAAACAGGACTCTTACATCATACAGGGTAAGAGTCAGTGAACACCCAAAGAAAGCACACATCTGACAAAAGGTCACATCTTTTATCTAGGAGACAGAAGAATAAACTGTGATCATGACTAGAAGTGAGCTCTTATTCTTCCTGTAGAATATTATTTGGTAAGACTGAGGAGAGACAGAATGAACCAAATCCAATGTATGCAAGGAAAAATTAATGAGGTCACCCTTCATAAGGTGAATGGAGAAAACTGCTGGTGGTATAAAGGATTACTTTTCTGCCCTGTAGCTCCAAAAAGAAACTTATGTATCAAACACAAAGTTGAAAATGGTTAATGAGCCTTTAAATGTAATTTTTGAAGATTCTCTAGTTTACATTCTCTAGTTTAGTAATTTCTCAGCTCCTAAAATACAGACAAGGCATTTTTAAGGTTCTACCTCCTTCATAGATGATCAAAGGCCGGATAGTTGGAGATTGCATTAAGAAAGAGGGAAAAGCAGACATATTTATTAAGAAGAAAGTCTTAAAGCTAACCGACCTACTTCTTGCCCCACTGAAAATGGCAGTATTCCAAAAGGAGAACACAAGCTCCATGTAATGATGAAAAACATTTCATGATGTTATCTTTAGAACTGTCATCTTTGAACTTAGCTTTAAATTAAAATAATAATTGCACCATCTTCCCCTTATCTGTTCTCTAAGGAATATCTAACTAGGTAGATTGCCAACACTTTACAACACACAGAGAATTGAATGGAACATTAAGAATATGGTATGAGAAGTTATGCAAATCTATTAATCTGTGAAAATTTTTTTGACCTTTGTACTGCTATAGAAGTCTTGGAAATGCTTCCTCACTGAGGTTAATGGAGTTGTGTGGGAAAATTAAAAAAAAAAAAAAAAAGTCGTCTTTTAATATGTTGTGCCCCAGAGTTCAGTGTGCCTCTGCATTGAACAAGAAAGAGTGATAAGCTGTTTGTCTGTCCTAAATGCTATGTTGCTGCTCATTAGCACCTCTGTATTATTGCGGGGTAAATATTTAGAGGTTGAGTTGCTTTGGTAAGCCACTTGGTAGTTAGTGTCACATTAAAAAATTCGAGTTTTCCACTGTATCAGCAGCATCCAAAAAGGTAAAAATTAGCTGAAATTGTCTGCTAGAACAAGAGCAAAAGTTCTGTTGTTTATCTGAGTGGTCTGTAGTTTGGTTGTGAGTTTGGTAGTTCTTTTTAATGGAAAGGTAATTTTCCTGGTTTTATTCTGTACCCTAGAGAGTTGTAAATTGGACCAACAATGAGACTGAAAATCTTGACGTTCAAAGGCTTGTGTATATAGCAGGAATGTTAAAATGAAATGAAGAAATATCAATGTTCTATTCTGAAATGTCTGACTCGACTAAAGAACATGTATGAGAGAACTCATCAGAAGAACCGATTTGCATGTTCTTATTTAAGAGGTTCTTTTAAAAACCTTACAGAAATCAGTGTTTAATTGGTTAGCTATGTACCTTCAGCCTTAAAAAAATGTTTTCACTGTGTTATATAACAACTTTCAAAAAGCATCTCACCAAACAAATTGGTGTAGGGGGTTGCATCCTTCTGCATCTTCTCTGACTTCCCTTCACTCTACCTCCCCAGAAACACAGAAGTGATTTTCATATGTCATAAGTTGTGCTCTGATATTTTTGATCCCTAAATTGAGCAAATCAAATCAAGCTGTTAATTGCTTATTCAGATTCATGTATAATTTATCTAGAGATGCTTATGCATTTTTCTGATTGCATGTGTGTGTTCTCAATAGGAATCCCAGTGGGTGAGACTTTTTCAGCTTCAGCTCCTACCTAAGTATTCTTTCTGAAATGAGCATAACTAGGAGTTATTAAATGTATGCCTTTTCCAATTTATTGTGAGTGTCTGAACATCTATTCGAATAGACAGGTTTTCTTTTCAGTCTTGTTCCTGTGTGTATTTTTTAAGTCTCAAATTCTTGCAAGGCCCTTCATATTACAGTACATACACATTCATGTATTACAAATACCTACTTCATAACATTGAGATAAGGATTATAAAACAACATATTATTCTCTTTTGCTAACACCATCTAAAGATTACTAATCTTATCAAGATTTACTGAGAAATTTAAAGTCTCTCAGCAGCAATAAACAGCTGTAATTTGGGAAAATGTCCTATAAGAAAATAGATTTCTTTCTTTCATAATAAGAAATTTCTTCCTGATTTTTTCCCCTTACAAAAAAGAAACAGCTTGCCTCAGAACAAGTTATGCTCCAGACACAGAAGTGTTGAGACTCAAAGATTTTCCACTAAGATGCACCTAATCAATTTCTGCAGGATAAGCACAATGTGGACCACTTGGAAAAGGGAGCACTTTGGAAGCTAATTGCTGCTGACTTTATCTTGTAAATCTTTCTCAAGAAAATTTCTTATAGGGATTAAAGAGTTTTAAATGATGAACAGCATTGACTGGTTGCTTTATTGGCCTTTTAAACCCCTGAGAGATTTCCTTGCACTCTGCTAGGGTAAAAAAAAAAAAAAAATTGTGCAGAGGTAGGAAAGCAAAAACAAGGCAAGGAGATATGCATAATAACGTGAAACAAAAATACAAGCACAAATAGTCTTTAAGTAATTGAAATGGAGCAGGATTGCCCTATTTGCCTGCCAAATTTGTTTTCTTCTTTTCCGTTTAAGTGAGATTTGCTTTTTCTTTCTTTCTTGATGTAATTTACTTAGCATAAGTACAAATTGAAGCAATAAATAGCTCTGTGCCTGCTGTGCATTTTGCATGGATTTTGGAAGTGACATTGCAAAGACTTTGGATCCATCCGCAGTTGCAGTTTGAATCCCTGTTTCCACTGGGCTTTAATTTAGACAGGATTTTGACATTAGATTTTGCATGGAATAGGTAGAAAATAATAATTTAAGTATTTCTGACTGAGTGCAAATAGCAGTTTGCACTCATTGAAAAGCGTCTCTTTTCAGTATCACATATTCAGGCATGAGGGTAAGATGATATGACTTTCAAGAGAAGACTGTGAGTCTGTGTGCACAGAGGCTCCACTCTGACTAGTGCTAAACGAGTCTGAAGCATGAAGACTAATGGCAACATAGGACACCACGTAAATTGCCTGTGTGGCCTGTCACATTTCATTTCCTTTTACGTGGCAGTGAGGCTAGACTCTTTTTTTACTTCCAGAGGAGGAAAAGCAATGTGTGGATTCTGCTTTTCCGAGCACCAGCAATAGTATTTTTCTCCATTTAGATGACATGGTAGCAAAAGGGGTTGTCTCTTCTCCTCTACTCATACGCTACCGAGAGAGATGAAAATGTATGTTACGTTTTTATGTTACTGAATTTTTATATCACATAATCAAGTGTAACACAATATGGTAACTCAGAAATATGATTCTGTATATTCAATGTATAAAATCAATGCTACTGAAGATCTGGTGACAGCTTTCTGCATTTAATTTTGTAATGACTTTCAGATGTTATCTCAAGTAATGCAGTGGTGCTTTTGCTTTGTAATGAAGGACATATTACAGTAGTTCCTTTGATATTCCTCACAGAATAACTTGTTAATTTTTTTTTTTTTTTTACTTTTTAAGATTAACAAAAAGGATCTTGAAAGAGAAGATAATTAGCAAATATCCTTATGGTGACGCTAATTCACAGGAAAAAGCAACATTCAGCAAACATGATTATACAATTCTAAAAACAAATATCTTGGGTTTGGCCTTTTTAATAATAAGATTTTGAATCTCAATATGGAGTCAGCTTTGTTTTCTAGACAGTTTTAAAGCATTACAACTGTTTTTTTCAATAACAACTTGTAGATCATAAATTATATGAATAGGTTTTTCTGCTTTATCCACTTTTTCACAGTACTTTCAGAGTGTTGTAAGAGCTTAGCAATACAGTTTTCTCTCACAACAATTGTACTGAACAAGCTCAACATACCTTACTTTTCCAACTTAAGTTTTTTTCATTCTTTTTCACTTTATTTTAGTCTGCTAAAGAAAAATGCTAAGTAACTTGCTAGGCACATATGGGGCAACTAGCTGTCTCGATTTTCCAAAATAATCCCAAAAGCCCTTAAAAAAAGAGATAGCATTGGGTACCTTCTTTTCTTATGGAATAGAAACTGTTTTCAAAGAGTTATTGTATGTTGTTACTACATCAGCCACTTCATATTTAAGCTCTCTAAATAGTTTAGAATGTCAAGTCCAGTTGCATTATCGTAATTCTATTTTTTATTACAGCAGTTTTGGATGCACCTCACTTCTACTAACCCACTTCTACTACTTTATTGGCTTGATGTATTGCATAAAGGAACAGATACAAAGGCAGCTCAACAGGGAGATAGAAAGATTATATTTTCTAGGGAGAAACAGGTAACGTGCAAAGTTTTCAGCAACCTAGAAAGTAACTGAGCTCATTGTATGAAACTAAGCCTGAAAGAAAAGATCTATTTGTGAGTACACAGAGGGTGGGGATATATTTCTTTATAATGTCTTTTATATTGTGAAAATCTTCTATTAAAAAAGTTGTTTCAAATGTTTGGTTCAAAGTTGATTGTCCAATAAAACTGACCTTACAGTTCAAAGGCGTTTTGGGACCTATTTAGACTCATCTGGAATCTCTGGCTAATGTAGGCTACACCAAATGAACCTTGAAGAGCTGCATGGAGCTTGATGCATATTAGAAAATTACCATGTTTCTGTATCATCGTGAGGAACAAACACAGGTTAGACAAGTCTTTCTGTCTCTATAGAAATACTACCAAACACAATTCTTCTCTTCTTTACTTGTAATTACATGACTGGACCCAGGTGCAGAGAGCTACTGCCTGCGTGCAGAGCACACTGCCTGTCAGCTGCTGTGAGGGGACACAGGGCTGCAGCTTCAGCAGGATGTCCCACTGTCGTGAGTCATCAGAGACCTGCCAGGGCTCACCCCCTCTTGGAGGTTGTCCTGGTTTGGTATTACTTACTGTCCTGGTTTGGGGTGGAGCAGGGACAACTTCCTGTTCCCTGAGAGAGGCTCTTGCGTACGCTTGTTGCTGTGGCAACCAGGGTCAGCTGACTCGGGTGTTTACCCGGTGGGGGGCTCCCACCTGTGGGGAGGCGTGGACAGGTCAGGTGACCCAAACTGACCAATCGGATATTCAATCCCATCTGCCGCGTTCGGTATAAAAACTGAGGGGTCAAAGGGATCAGGCTTGCTCTTTGGCTCTTCTTGAGGGGGCTGCTTCTTTGATGTCTCTCTTTTTTCTTTGATTACTGATGTCTGAAGAGGACCCCAGGAACTCATCTGCCTTTTGGTCCTGCTCAGTGTGTTCCAGTTCCCGTTTGTCACTGAGTCCAGTCTGGAACTTTTCCAGTGCCTGCCAGTGACATCATCCTGGGAACCTGATCTGGTTTTGTATATATTTATTTATGTTGTATCTGTTTCATTATATCCTTTTTAATTTTATTATTAATTTATTATTGAACTAGTTTGGTTATTTTCTAAACTCATAACTCTTTATATCTCTTCTTCCTCTCCTTGGAGTAGGAGGTGAGGGAGAGCATCTGTAGTTTTGTCACTGGCCAGACTGGCCCAAACCACAATACTTACAGAACTTCAAGTTTGTGCATATAACTTAAAGCATGTGACTCAAAATTCTTAGTGGTTTAGGGGATCTACTAAAAACTTTACTTGCACTTGTGTTTTACAGGAAAATAAATATCTTTTGTCAATGATATTCAAGGTCAGGTAGAACCCAGGGAGAAAGGGTACCAGGCTCAGGAAAGGAGATGAAGGAGTAGAGTTGGATATGCATCAGTTTTTATGTATGTACAAATCAGCCTTGTAAGGTGTGCATGCAAAGAGATTTTACTGTTGTTTTCTTCTTTAAATTAAGCTTCCTTTTCAATATATGATTTAATATACACAAATTACTCATCTAATGTATTGGGTTTTCATGGCAAGGTTGTGCTAGTGGGAGGGCTACAGGGGTGGCTTCTGTGAGAAGCTGTTAGAAGCTTCCCCTGTGTCTGATAGAGCCAATGCCAGCTGCTCCAAGAGGGACCTGCCCTTGGCCAAGGCTGAGACAATCAGTAATGGTTGTAGTGCCTCAGTGTTAAAATATTTAAATAGGGGGGGAAAAAAGTGCTGTGCAGCAGCAGCTGGAGAGAGGAGTCAGAATACGTGAGAGCAACAACTCTGCAGGCACCCAGATCAGTAAATAAGGAGGGGGAAGAGGTGCTCCAGGAGTGGAGATTCCCCTGCAGCCCATGCTGAAGACCATAGTGAGTCAGCCTGTCCCCCTGCAGCCCATACATGTTAACTGTAGAGCAGATATCCATCTGCAGACCCTGGAGGACCCCACACCAGAGCAAGTGGATGCACCCAAAGGAGACTGTAACCCCAGGGGAAGCAAACGCTGGGGCAGGCTTCTGGCAGGACCTGTGACCCCTTGGAGAGAGGAGCCCACGCAAACCACAGCAGGTTTGCTGGCAGGACCTGTGACCGTGCGGGGGACCCATGATGGAGCAGTTTGTGAAAAACTGCAGCCTGTGGGAAGAAATCATGTTGGAGAAGTTCATGGAGAAGTGTCTCCCATGGAAGGGACCCTACACTGGAGCTGTTGAAGAGAGTGAGGATGAAGGAATGGCAGAGACAAAAAGTGGACTGATAGCAACCCCCATTCCCTGTCCCCACATGCTGCTGGTGGTGGAGGAGGTAGAGAATTCAGGAGTAAAGTTGAGCCCAGGAAGAAGGGAGCAGTGGGGGGAAGGTGGTTTAGTTTTTATTTCTCATTACCCTACTCTGATTTCATTGGTAATAAATTAAGCTGATTTGCCTGAGTTGAGTCTGTGATTGCTCAGTGATCTCTCCCTGTCCTTATCTCAACCCATGAACATTTCATTGTATTTTCTCTCCCCCTGTCCAGTTGAGGAGGGGGAGTGATAGAGCAGCTTTGGTGGACACCTGGTATTCATCCAAGGTCAACCCATCACAGCTAGTAATTAGAAAAGTTGGGATGATGAACTGATTTGATTTCATGACATTCTCATCAACATCTCATTTGGGTTTTGTCTGGTTTGCAGTACAATTGGAAATCTGGATTATCTAGATCATATCTTACTTATTTCTTGCGTGTAACTTCTGCTTCGTCCTTCACTGCATCTAGAGATACCAAAGAAATAATTTTGGCAAAAACATTTCCAGTTTTTGGAAGTTATTTTCTCTTGCTTCTCTCTCAAATATATCCAAAAGAACTGCTCATTTTGTACAGTCGCTAGCTAGTATACAGTTTTGTGTGCTGTTTGAGAGAAAGAGTATCACCTTAATGCATCAGCTTAAAAAGAAAGTATACCTGCATCTAGTGTTAGCAACCTCTAGTTACTTTTTTGATGTTGTTGAAGGCAATTATAAAATGAAACATTAGAATTTATAAATGTAGATCTTATTTCTAAATTACTTATAAAGCTTTCACTTATTTTTCAATTATATTTTTATATATGAAACATTGGATTGTTCATGCTTCAGTTCTTAGAATTAAATTACATAATTTGAAAAAAAAACCTGTCTATCTTTTTAAACAACAATACCATAAAGTATGGGGGCATTTAAAATTATGAGGACAGGAGGCTTATTCACATCTTTTTATTGTTAACTCTTACTGGGAGTATTTCTTGGCCATCAAGAAACTCAGGATATATTAATTGACAGCAAATAACAATTTAATGAATTGATGAAACCTGAAAATTACGTGTTTTCTAACTAGATATTAAGGAAAGTGATATCCATGTCAACTACAAATAATTTTGATTTAAATAACCAAACTCTTTTCAACTTTAATTTCTTCTTAACTTTAGCAATAAATTCTCCTGAGAGATATTAAATAATAATTACTACATATGTTCTTAGGCTGTCACAACATTATGAAATGAAAATGTATTTCACTGTCTGGCTTGATGAATTTCTTCAATGTCTTTAGTCTCTGATGAAGGGCTGTGTTCTTATGCTTTACGTTGATTATTGTATACTTTGATTATTATCTGCTACTGAAAAATCTTAATTTCAAATGGAACAACTTACATAGTAAATTACTAAGCAACCTACGAATAAGGATATTACAGAGTTGCTGTCAGTAGAAAGAGTTAAAATTATGTTTTGCTATTTTTGCCAAACTCCAGTTTTGTTTGAATTTTTTCAGCATGACTTTTCGTATAATCATACAAAGTATTTCTTAGAATCATAGAATCATTTAGGTTGAAAAAGACCCTTGGACTAGGTTGGATTGTCAAGTCCAACCGCAAACCGAACACTGCCAATCCACTGCTAAAGCATGTCCCTAAGTGCCACATCTATATGTTTTTTTAAATATCTCCAGGGATAGTGGATCAACCATCTAACCTAATGGGTTTCATTAATTTGGAATGAAAATGACTGATAACATAAAATTATGTTCAGAGCTAAATATAGTTCTTGGTATAGAGAGAAGCCATATTTTTCCAATAACAAAGGCCTTGCATCATTTTCTATCATAAGACTCTGTTTTCCAGTTCCTCCAGTTAGTCAAATCATAACTCTTTAGCTGAATTTTTCAGATCTTTAATTTCTGATTTGATGTTTGCCCTAGCTTAAATTTTTTTGAAAGATTAATTTTAAAAATTAAACCACAACTCTTTCCAAGAATCAGATCAGAGGAACATATAAATTTTATAATGGACACAAAACAGAATATCTATTTCATTGAGAATTTTTAACCTCTGTGTTTTGAAGCAGGGACTTACAATTTAATTGGAAGGTGGACAGGTGATTTTTACTAGCTTTGCTCTGCCAAATTAAGTTGTTTGGAGGGTATTAATGTCAATGGCTGGACATGGCATCTGTAGTGGAAGATAGGATTGATAGTAACAGACAGACTGAAAGAGGCTAAAGAGCCATGAGGATTGGGAGAGGAAAATAATACCAGAAAAAAAAAAAATCTTGTAAGAGTGGAACCTGGGAGTAATAACCAAGAAGGAGACAATGAGGTAGAAGAAGAGTGGGAGAAGGTCAGTCTAAAGGGTGATACAGAGGAATTGTTTTCAGTTACAAGAAATCCCTCCAAAATAAAATCCCCCCCCAAAAAACATCCAAACAGAAATGAACTCCATAACTGCCATATGCCTGCTGTCAGAAAACATCTGCAGAACAGTCAAGATACATCTTATTCTGCAGAATTTTTTTCAGCTCAGAAACATCTATCAGAGTAACACGTTTTAAGTCTATCTGGACAGGTGGCTTGTACTATGCAGCTAAAACCTGACACTAGTTGTTAGGTTCTATAAGATACTTATTTCTTAAGTTATGTTTTAAACATTTAAATTCTACCAAAGAGTAATTGCAAGACTATCAACTTGAGATTGCATTCACGCATTTTTCTGATTTCTGAATGTTTATCTTAGCATAGTTACCATAGAATCATAGAATATTTTGACTTGGAAGGAACCGACTCCCTGCTTCTCAAAGGACTACTTAAAATTAAACCATATAACTAAGAGTGTTGTCCAGACACTCCTTGAACTCTGACAGGCTGGGTGTTGTGACGACTTCCCTGGGAAGCCTGTTCCAGTGACTGACCACCCTCTCAGTGAAAAACCTTTTCCTAAGGTCCAGTCCTAACTTCCCCTAACACAGCTTCATTCCATTTCCTTCTGTCCTATCACTGGTCACCAGATCAGCACCTCCCCCTCCACTGCTCCCCTTGAGGAAGTTGTAGACTGTGATGAGGTCACCCCACAGCCTTCTCTTCTCCAAGCTCAATAAACCAAGTCACCTCAGCTGCTCTTCCCAAGTTTTGCCCTCAAGACCTGTCACTAAATTGGTCGCCCTCTTCTGGACACACTACTCTTTGGTTTTTTGGTATGAATTTATACTATAACATCATAGTTCATATTTTAAAAATGAGCACAAGGAATATTGAAAAAAGTTTGTTTTCAGAAGAACTAAAGGTAAAGGTGGACAGAATACAGAAGTGTTAAACTAAGGGCAGAATACTGAGGGAATGAGGAGGAAAAAAAAATAGGCACAAGCTTGGGTATGCAAGATTTAAAGGGCAAGTGAAATAACTAGACTCATCTTCAGTGCTGTTTAAATCAGATTTTAATCAGCTGCAGAGTTGGAGACAAGTTTCAGAACAGCGAAATTGGGTACCAGTGCCCAATCTAGCCACAGCAGGATGGAAGGCAGTGTGGGTTCTGGATTTGGCTGAGATGTCGACACAGTTTTTTGACAAGACATATCAACAACACTCTATGCCTACTTGGCAATCAGATGCACTTCTGATTAGCATATCCATATCTTCTGAGAAACAGTTAGAGCAGGGTAATGTGACTGTATCATGGTGCTTAGACCTGAAAGAAAAGAGTACTGTCATGTCTAATAAATAATACAATGCAGAGAAATGGAGTATTCCATTTTTAGATGGAATATTAACCTAGTATTTATATTTCTTAAGTCAAGAATAGCTGTAAAATTCATGCTTGATTTGAACGTGTTGCCTTGAATGAATGAAGTCTTGTATGAAATGTTTGGTGCTATACTACCTAAGAGGTCAAATGAAATATTCAGGAAGGTTTGTTCCTCTGATACCTAGATTACTATGGTAATTTGCAAGTGATGCTCAGATCAAAAATTTCATAAATACTCTTCTGGATGGACTACAGTTAGGCATAAACATAGGGGGGTTTTTTGTCCTCATATTGACTATTTTTTTTCAGTCTTGTTTCCTTGAACTGAACCCAAGAACAACCGTTCTGGTTTGAAATGAGTCTCCATCTAGCCCTGTGTTCCGCTTCCAACTGTGGCCATCAGCAGACATTTAGAAAAGTATGAAAACAGATCAAGTATCTTCAGCTACAGATTGTATCTGTGATATGTTTTGGCAAGTTCCTTAAGGATGCTGCTACCTGTTCTGTGAAAAAAACCCATCCTTTTACTTGTTTAGAAACTCCTATTAGGTTCTTTTCATGGTCCTTTTTTCTTCTATTAGAAGGAGCGTATGATGGATTATCTTAGCTCTTCCTGATTTTGTAGAACTTGATTATATGCAATTAAAGCTTTTCTTCCAAGCTGAGGAGCTTTGGATACTCATTTTTTTCTCATATGGAATCAGTTTCATACTTCAGTTTTTCTCTGAACATACTACAGTTTTCATATATCTCTTTTGAAACGAATCACTGTGGTTTGTACTGTTATTTTATATATTCATCTTCAAACCTCACCTCTGAAGAAAAATTCAAAGTGTTTGCAGAGCATTACTGAATCAGAAAGCCTTGTGAGCAGATAGCAAGAAACGTAAGAGCTCTCAGTTTACAAAAATATTCCTTTAAGAACACAAGTATCAATGTGCAAAGCTAGCAGTTCAGGCCAATACTCAGGGATTGTCAAAGCTTTATATTGCTGATGTTGATGGAAGGGGCACAGAGATCAGAGATTGTCAGAAGAGCGTGGATCCAGTAAACCTCTTTGGAAAATTCCTGTTTATTTTAAGGGATACAAGAAGCATCTTTGCTTTTGAAGATTAAAAAAAAAAGCCTTAGATATTTTTTTTTTCCTGGTACATTTGCAAAGATTTAAATTATTCCATATGCTATCAAATTTTGGTCTAGATATAGAAATAAATAACAATGTCAGATTTTGCACTTCAAATTGTATAGACGATATGAAGAAAGACTTCAATTTCAGCTGTAAACAAGACAACGTAAGGAAAATCTAGCTTTTTTCAACCCAACTGTTACAACATTAATAATATTTCTTTTTTTCTTCTCTATTTTACTAATCTTCAGTTTAATATCTTTCATTAATATATTTCCAGATTAGATCATACTTATCTGTATGAAGTAAGGAATGTATTTATTCAAAACCATTCCTTCCTATTCTGGCATTCAGAATATAGCAGAACTTTTAATATTAAAAATTAATTTCCTGTTTACACCAAAACATAGCTTCAGATAATCTTATTGTACCTTCATATCAGATTCTATTTTCTTTTGTACACTTTGATTTCTTGAAAGCTTCTTCACATCTTAGAAAAATAAGAAGCAAAGCATGTGTAAGCTTCACTTTCAAATCATTACACCTGTTTTTTTCTTATACTAAAAACAGTTTTTATGATTGTCTTTCCAAGATGGGCAAATGTATGCATTTGACTACTAGCACAATATTTCAGTCTCAGGGATGACTTAATCATACCAAAGCATGCTCTTCATGTACTTTCATCCACAAAAAGCATGAATTAATGGATAGATATTGGTTCTGCATGAAGCTGACCTTATAGTGAATACTTTAACTTTCAGAAAACTTTCTCTAAACAAATGTCAGACTTAAACAATTATTCTCAGTTGTGTATAATCAATGTTAAAAGACAACTTATTTAGTTGAAAGCTCTTCCTCTCCTTTGCCTTTTGGGGGTAAAAAGGAGCATGTTTTTCAAATAGCATACATCTAAACTTCATATCACATACTGAAGAACATTTCTAATTTGTTTCTTCCTTAATAATCAAAGAAAAAGAAAGTTTTTACATGGCAACTTGAAACTGTCTTCATGTAGAAGACTGAGACTGTTGAACTTCATAGCAAAATCGTCTTACTGGAGTTGTAGTTCACTTTACTTTGTTTTCATGAATGGAGAAGAATAATATTCCCTTTATCTGTCTTTGAGTAGACCTATCTTTGTATCACTGTTCCATTTTCGGAGAAGACTTACTGATTGCCTGCTTTGAGATGCAATTTCAAAAATGTCATATTGGTTCTTCTCTCTCACTGAGGACATCACATTACAATGAAAAACACTTGCATAATCCAATGCAAGGTATCTCAAGGAAAAGCTCACATATCTTCTAAGTGATATTTAGATAAAAATCCTGAAAATGTGAACAGTGGGGCAGTGTATTAGTACTCATATAGAACAAAACAAAGACTTTGTTTAACAGTGTTATTTATCAGCTGCCTGAAATGTGTTGTTAGAAATAACACACTTTGAACTTTAGGTATGCTCTTTATAGCTTTGCTGATTTCAAGCTTTAGTGGAGATAATGAATTGGATTATTGAAGATACAGTAGTTAATGTGATGGCAGATGCAAAATCAAAGTTAGTGGAAAATTTATAAGTGTTTACTATTAGCTGCAAAGATACCCTGACTTATAACAGTTTACGCAGCAGACCTGGATTGTCATAAAATTTATTAAATTCCATTTTGTTTGGAACCCTAGCATAAATTTTTTACATTTCATATAATAACCAATTTTTAAATGTTCAGCCAAGGATTGCTCAGCCCCTTATTGAACTACTTCTATAGTGGACAGTGGTAGATTTTTTTGCTCCTGTGGAAATACCTGGCAAATAAACAATAGGTTCATTTCTAGGATTAGTCAATCAATAGAAAGAATATAAAATCCTATATAAAATTAGACTTATGTTATAGCATAACTTGTTGTACTCCTCACATAAAAGTGTATGGAATTTCAGGAAATGCAATTCTGCTAACCAGTTTCAAAACCATTCTATACCATTTGAATATTCACCACTTCTGCACACTACGTGTTTCATTTTGTATGATAAATTAGACCTACTTTCATAATACCACAAAATTTTATTTCCAGTTCCTTGCATTTGCTGTTGAATTAATTGTAGAAGAATAGATTGAGCATAAACATGCCTTGTTTAAACTTGTCAAAGTAATAGCAAGAGGGGTTTTTTTTTTTGACCTTGGTGACTTTTTCAGAGGCAGTTTTGGTATTGACCTATTAGTTGCTAGTGATACACTTATGAATGACCTAAAGAAAGTGAATGAGTACATTAATTATTTTTCATGGAAAAAGCAGATGAATCAGGAAAGAATGTGTGAATTCTGCAATACAGGAAAGGAGACTGCTACTTCTTGACAGTGAGACTTTATATGTGATTCCATATATATAGTACAACTATAGGTGAGCTCTGGCATTGCCCTTACCCAAGTTTTTAATAAAAGTCAAGATTTCAAGTGTCTAAGAGAATACAGAGCTGCAATACTGCTACAGCAGTGTGTCTGTCATTCCTTCGTCTATTAGGCATGTAACATCAATTCCTGGAGTCACTTTTTACAGAAACTGTTAAATACTTAAAAAAAATAGTACATAGAATTTAATTAATGTCTGAAGTATAGTAAGAAACTCTTAGCATTGGTTTCAGTTGAATTTAGGCTGAATAAGGCTGTGAATACTTTCTTGTGTAGCTCTCCCAGTATGGAGGATAAATTCAATGTCAGCTAGACACAGAGAACAGGGTTTCCAAAACGATTCCTCTGTTTGCTGACTTGTATCCCTGTCAAGTATTGTGGGATCTGTCCATCATGTTCCTCCCCCCTCCTCAGGTAAACCTCTCTGGTTAAGTGCCTATACTTGCAGGATAGTTCCATCTAAAGTAGCCCAGAAGTGCTGAGGATAGAGGTGTCCCCCAAGTCCTGTTTCTTGCTAACAGCTCTGTAGTATAAATAGGGAGCAAAGTCTCTTTGGTATGCAGAGGTCTGAACCCTTCAGGGCTCAGAAACTTGATCTTTTTTTCTGAAAAACTGGAAAACAATCAGACTGTATTTTAAGACACAGCAAAGTCCCATCCTACTCAATAACACACTCTGTGTAGCCCTCTCCAGCAGTATGGTAAATCTCAGTAAATCCCTCTTATCTCTTGGGAGAGCTGTGTAGTCACTGGAGTAAAGACTAGACAGCTGTAGCCACACTCAGTTTCTATTACAGTCACTGTTTTACATGGCAGCAAATACCTAGGGATTCACTGGGATTCACAGGCAGAGAGCAACTCTCTAAAACATGAGTTAGGGCAATCGCAGGACTAAGAGTCACTGTAGTTTCTGGTACACATCCAAAAGACTATTGTGTGTTTTCTCTTGGGAATGTCTCATATGAAGATTATTTTAAAATATGCAAATAGGTCTTCAAGGAGCAGGAATTTCTTACCTTTTTTTTTTAAGACTAAAGCTGTAAAAATTTAACCATTCCATTTTTAAGAATTCCAGATAAAGCATATACCTGACACTTCGAAGACAGATATGAAGGATATTTTACTTAAACGTCTATGTAATACTTTAAGTATAGTTTATAAAAACTTCAGCAGCTGTGGAAAAGAAGGTATCATGCAGCTTCCTGTGTGGAACCAGAAAACTTTACCAGAGTAAAGCAGACCCTAGCCATTCCCTTTGAGGACACTGAGAAGAGACTTCTGTTAATAAATTGAGAAACTGGAAATTTGAAATAAAGGAAATAAGTTTTTGAAGAACAGCTTCTTATAAGCACATGGAGGGCAAGGCTGACTGATCAAAAGTTTTGTCAAGATCTCTGTCCTTGTGAAAATCCAAATTGGAAGATATTTCAAGAAAAACGACAGTACTGGAAACCTAGACTGGGGGCTTACGTCAGTTGCCCAATTGAAAAAAAAAATAGATCTGCCAGGACAGTGTGACTAGATGCTGGAGCTCCAAAGTATCAGTCAAGCCGTCAGCCTACTGATACTATGGGAAAATATTGGATGGCATTTCAGATTTCCAATATAAGAACAATTGTCATCTTTCCTGATTCAGTAGGTGTCATTCTACCTAGCAGCAGCCCAAAGTGATCTCATATAACATTTGTAAAGCCAAGAGACAAGTGGATGTATATTCCATATAATTTGAAAAGGAACCAGTGCTAGGTTTCAAGATGAAACCTGCTGGCTTTTTGTGACTGAACAGTAAGATTTATTATTCTTTCTGTGATGGGTGCAAAAGATACCCATTTGAGATGCCACACTCACTGTTTTTGCAATGAAAAATGTGTATGTCAACACACAGGGAGCTTTATAGATGCACAGAATGTAGTTGGGTTGCTTAGAAGATACTACCTTAAGTGCAGAGGAAAGGGAAGCATTTAGAAAGTAAGGTCATACTGACTTTGGGTTGACAATATAGAAATAGGGAAGGATTACAAATGATCAGTTGTTTCTCCTCAGATGCCTCTGTCTAGGAAACATGTGCTGCTACAAAAATCATTTAAATCAAAGAAAGGAAGGAGCAATGTTTGTAGCATCAAAACACAAAGTAGTAGCAGTAAAAATGAAATTAAAAAGTACTGGCAGAATGATATTTGTCTGGAAGAAATGAAAAACGGTGTTCACACACAGTGATTCCTCAAAATGCAGAGAAACAAATTATACAGGTAAGTCTCTTTTCCAGATGCTAAGGAACCAAGTATTTTCAGCTGGAAACAAAACATGTCAAGCAGGAGTTTTTCTGTAGATATTTACTTTCCTTTCTAGAGGAAAAGCGGAGAAGCTCCCTCTTCTGCAAGAGAGGTAAAACCAAGGAAGCAGGCTGCCGTCTCATTTTCTTCATGTGAAAAACAGCCTAAGCAATTCTGAGTCAGTCACAGAGATAAATTTTATAGGCACCTGTTCTGACCTGTGCAGCATGGGGAGTATGACTATGCTATCTTTGCCATCTTCATCTCAGTGTGGGCCTGAAACACTTATATATTCAAATGAAATATCTGCTCTAGCTCACCTATTTGCTTTAATTGTATCCATACTTCACTTGAGCAGCGTGCCCTGCTGACCCCTTGTCCACACTATTGCATACAGTTTTATTCCTAACCTGCTAGCACTCATGCTTCACCCAGCATGGTTGACCTCACGTGGGGTCTGCTTTTGAATTGAAGTAATGAGGGTGAGATCACTGCCTTGAATTATGAGCAGGAGGCACTCTGTCCCGCTTATCAGGTCCTTGCAGAAATCATACGTGTTCAAGCAAGTCACTCTCCCCTCTCTGCTACACCTGGACTATGAGTTTTCCTCTGGGCTGGCCAACCCCAAATGGATACCTGTAATGAGTTCAGCATGCTCACATGAGATCACAGCACTGAGCAGTGAAGGGTCAGGATTCGGATTTAAACCTGAGCCTCCACGTTGATGCTGGGCATGTCATTCATATACTCCTTTGCACCAGAGTGAGTTTTCACTTGAAGTAGAACTTGCTCTATTTATGGTACATTTTTATTAAGATATAAGCAGAACAACATCATATGCAGAATAAATTGCCTTACCTCATTAAAATATTTGGGAAGTACCACCAGAGAGACAGCAGGTGCTGAACTTTAATATATTATTTTATTGTTTTTTCTGGTTTATCAGGATAAAGAATTGGCAATTTTTATGTGAAAAATATAATAAGGAAAATTTTCACTTCTTTCCTGACTTTGCTTTTTCCTTACCGTAACAGACAATACTTGTTGTTGAAGATAGAGTGGTCTTGCTATCTCTTAGACTGCCAGAGTCCTCTGAATCTCCTGAATGGGGTATGGATGCTAGCCACAATTGCTCTTGCTACTGAAAACAGCTCACCCTGTTTCAGAGAAGATCCTTTCCAGTCTGCAGTAAGAATTTGAATTAATAGAGTAGTTATGGATTTGGAGGTGTGTTTTGTTTTGGAACTGTGGAAGAGCAAGTATCATCAGCTGATTTGTAAAACTTTACTGGATTTGCAGCAAACTCTATATGTAATTTAAATAGGCACTAATCTCATAGACATACATACTTTAAAATTTGTCCTACAACTGTAGCTCTATAATCAGTTTCTGTCCCATCTAAATGAAAAGGGAAAAAATATGATAAAAATAAGAGTCTCTGATAACTGGGTACAACTCATGTGTTTGTCATTGGGCTTTAAAGGATATATTTTTCAAATGGTGCATAAGAACGCTTCCTTGCTCTTATGATTTTCTTTCTTCACTGCTCAAACAGTTAAAGATAAAAAAGAGAAGACAGAGAAGGAAAGAGACATACAGTACTCTGACATTACTAAGGCTCTGTCTGCTTTTTTATTTAGCCCCAATACCAGGACATGGAAAGCACAGGGCTTCAGATCTATTTTTAGGAACGGAAAGGACTTAGATAAAGCTTCCCTTATGAGCGGTTGCTTTGAATCCCTTTTGGAAGTTTGGTGCAGCTGTGAGGTTAACTCTATGGCAGGAGACTTTCTGATACAATCATTGATTTCTTAATTGCCTTAGAAGTGATAAAAAAATGTGATATTTTGTATACATCCCTTACAAGAATTGGAAAGGCATACATTAATTCTTTGACTTAAACATTAGGCTAACCCTTGTTGGAGTTAACCCTTTTGTTATTTATTTTATCACAAGGGACAATGGCTTAAAAATAATCTTAAATCTCCTCATTCCATGTTTAGACACTGCTGGATGGGAACTTAAAAAAGTTGTTAATCACTGCCTAGTTATGTTTTTTTTGTGTTTTTGGTTTGTTTGTTTTTATTATTAAGGGACTCGATATATCCTCCTTGGAGCAGTCTTGGAAGCCATTTCTCGCTTTCAATTACAGGCAATGATTTTCTTCCCCAACAGGTGTCATAAATTCAAATATATTGAATGTGAGACACTCAGATAATGTTATAATAACTGCCAAGGAACTATTTTAGGTAAGATGCTACTCCTATTATAGTTATTAAATAATGATTTAAAATTTGATAGCATCTGCATCATGATTTTCAGTCAGCATTGCAGTCATCAATGTTGGTGGCATTGCACTGCATTAGCACAAAAAAAAAAAAGGCTTAAAGCTAATAGAAAGGATTTGAAGTGTATTCACAAATATCTTCTTTAATCTAAATCTTTAGCTTTCAGTGAGAAAATTTCACCTGCAATTTCCCCATCATATTAGTGTATATATTTTGTCATCTATTGTTATATGTTTTAATTTCCCACTGCAAGAAAATAAAAAGTAATAACAACAAAAACTACACAACAGGAATCTCTGCTTAAGTGTACCTGAATATGAGGTTCAGGACGGGGGGTTGTCTTTGAGTATATTTGAATTTATGAGGGTTTGTTGGTTTTGTTTCTATCATACGTGGAAAGTATGTGAAGAATTCTTCAGGAAAAGATGATGGAGTTCTAATATAATCCTTATTGGGGTTTTTGTGGTATTTCTGAAGTTTTACTGATGTCAGCAAAAAGAAGCTGAACCCTGCTTCTTTTCATACCATAAAGCATATTAGCTTCCATTATTTTTATTTTATTTTTTTCTGAGGCTGGAGGGGGAGGGGTGGGGAGAGTCTGTGGAAGAGAAGAGGAGGGTATAATGCGTGGAAGTTCAAGAAGTCTATAATTTATGTGGAAAAAAACCCAACAATTGCTTCCAAACTTTAGTTGAGAATGCTAAGTCTTGGCAACAGTTAAGGAATCACTTTATAAAAAAGATGTCATGTGGTTCCTTTAGAAACATTGTTAGGAAGGATTTCATTTATTCAGAACATTATTTTTACATGCTTTTCTATGCAAATCTTCTCAAATTCACAGCGTTAATTTCTTTTTTATAAGCTAGGCATCAGCTAGTTCCTGCATGGCTTAAAGAGGAAAGGGTCCTTTTCTCTAGTCCTTTTCTTCATACAATTTTAAATTGAAAACCCTTTCATGGACCAGTACCTGGATAAAGGATCCATCTTGTCAGCGAAAATAAAGTATTCCATGCTCTTCAAATAATTTATACCAAATTATTCATTATTTTTAATTAAAATATATTGAATCATTAATATTAATATTGAACTGCTTCTAAGTACATCCATAGATTCAAAAAAGCTAGCAAAAACCCTGTAATAAATTTAACTAATAAAGAAACTTCAATGAAAGAGAAACCTTTTCTGAGGCATTCTCTGAGTAGAAAAACAAGCCAAATTAATTCAATACGGTATGTCTTGATTTATTCAATTCACCTGAAAGGCCAAGGTTTCTAAAAATTATTTGCTTTTTAGGTGATTCAGTCTGAAAAACTTTTATCTCATGAAAGTCATGTTCATTTTAATTTTATATCATCTGTCCAGAAACTTAATTAATGGAATATTAGTTGCATTTGCAAATCTTATCTGTCCTACTAGGTTATCAATCCATCTTTCATTCCTGTATACTAATGAGAAAAAAAAAAAGGTAGATAATTAATAGATTTTGAGCATTATCCAAGAAGAAATTAAATATTTCCAAGCCAATACAATTGTGTTAATATGGGTTCATATGTTTCTTCTTTAAAACAAAGTAAAACAAGCAAGCTCCCACCCTCAACTAGAAGCTATCAAGTAAAGTCCTTTGTCATCCTAGGAGAAAGCAAAACTTTCTCTTTCATAATGTGCAGCAAAAGATGTGATATAAATGCAAATTCTGCTACAATTCACAGATGAGGATTTTCTTTTACTCCTTTGAGTGACTCAATCAACAGGACAGGTTCTTTCAGCTATTCCAGTTTCTGGACTTGGTGTTCTAATGCAGGACAGGACACTCGCTGCACCTGCACAGCTACAGCACAGTTCAAGGGTTTGTTTATTTGGTGAGAATCTCAGCTACAGCACTTATTGCCAGGCTTGTGATCTTGACAAAACTGCACAAGAAGATAACACTTGTTGAAGCTGTGGGTGCCAGAGGGAGATGAAATAGAAGTTAATAAGTGATGCACACCGCTGAAAAATATGATTACATTTTGAAGATCTGCTGTTGTTCCTGCTGCTGCAATCAAATCTCAACCTAAAGGCAGTAAAAGCTACAAAGGCCAACTATTTAGGAATGCAACTTCGGTATTTGGTAGCTGGATACCTGTAAATCAATTAGTGCCATCTATTTGCAAGACACTACCAAAACATTTCTGAACATAAAAATTGTATTGCACTGGAAGTGCATCTGTAAGAAACATTATGTTTCCTCAGCAAGAGTGAATCAACAAAGTGTTGTAGTGTAACGGTATAAAACACTTGTATGGGTCATGTATACGTTTATAGAGGAAAGACATCTTACATACTATACATCTGTAATCTAGGCTTTGCTTTTCAGGGTTTTTTTTGGTTTCTGTTCTGAAATTGTTTCTTCTTTGAAATTAAATGTACATGCAAGTGTTTAAACAGGTGACATAAACTGAGAGTTTGGTAAATGTTCATTTACATCCTTTCCTTCTGAAACTTAAATTGCTTGTATAAGAGACTTTAGTTTATCTTTGGAGGTTATGAGAGATTAACTCTTATCGTTGTTTTAATAATTCTCTACATGTGTCGTTCTTGGCATGTCACTAGCTGAACAAAGCTTTGAGATCTTCAGTATTAGCAAAAATATCTTGGGATATTGTGAGATGCTGTGAGAAATTTAGTGCCTCTGGCACAACGTGCACATTCTGTTCTGTGTTTTTCAGAAACCCATTGGTGGTAAACTCAGCATACATTAGGAACTAACGGCAACAGCAGCCTTGACAGAAAAACTGTATCTTTAAATAGGTGATTATATTGTTTTAGGAATATCTGGTAATATCTTTTTGTCATTTAAATAAAATATTTTCTCTGCTTTTGTACTCTCCTAACCTGCCATGGAATTGCATAGCAATGGTTAAAATACACTGACATATTTTGTGCCGAGTAGGAATATATTATTGATAAGTTTCATGACTGGAAATGGATTCTATTTGTTTTCAAATTTTCCATCAATAGGTAGTTAAAAGATATGTGTAAACCACAATTGTCTACATATTTTCAAGGAGTAAATAGTCACTTTAGGCATTTAATGGTATACTTGCCAAGAGTAATGGAGGTATTATAGGGGAAAAGCATTGCTTTTTAATAATGTCTCATGAAGAATTCTCACTTGCAATTGATACAAAATTATTATTAGTCTGTTATTGACAGATTATTGTATATCTATTCTGATGTACTTTAATTTACAGTGCTTAATAGAAAGATAAATGACTTAACAGGGCCATAAATGGTTAAGTTCTCGCTTCCAGAGAATTTGAAACGCCAGCAGCTGATGCACAGTACCATAGCAATAGTAGGAATCATGCCTGTGTTACCATCCAAAAAAACAGGTCCCATATTCATTTGCAGGAATTATTTTTGAGTGACATTAAAAAATGTGTCAAATCCAGTATTTGGATTTTATTTGTATGTTTACCTTTATATGAGATTCCTCATAGAGATTTCCTCAATCTCTAAAGCATAAAGAGTGAATCTTCAATAAAATACCAAGTAAAGGACTACTATTTCACGTTTTGAATAAAGCTATTGAAAGAAAATGTGCACAACTTTTGCATGTGACAGTGATACAGTAGTCTCATCTTTCAAGTTAGATGTTTGAAATTAGCAAAATTATTTTGTTACTCTCTGTTTTCATAACCAGAGTATATTTTGCAGTGCAGTCTTGATGTTTGCTCTTCCTTTATGACTGCTACTAATTCTATTTTGCAAAACAAATGTTGACTCTCTCTTCCTGAGTTTTTGTTGTGGAATAATTATTATGGTTTTGTAGTTCACTTGTCCAACTGCTCATTTCAAAATTTGATTTTTTAATTAGCATTTTAGTGCATTTTTTTCACTTGCAGTCATTAAGTATATAAACATATAAGAAATTTGGCCATTTCACTAGAAATCACAGAGAAACATACTCTTGCCTGTAAGTGGTAGGAAAATGACAGCCTCTTTAATATCCTAGGCTTGATTTAAATTCCTTTTTTTACTGAAGCCATTTTGCATATCTTTAACAATATAGAAAAGGAAAAAAAAAAGATCAACAATGCAATGATTGTATTTACCTGTCCAAAATATTTTCATTCTTACATTGAAATACTATGCAATTTGGACAAGTTAGAATCACCAATATTAACAGTGGTAGCTTTCTAAGGTTTCAAAGATTTCAAAATGCACTGCAAACACTGGCATATGTTGCTTTGCTATCCATGGTGCCGCAATTGATTTTCCTAGAATGACACTGACTGTATTAACTTCGGTTTGTTTCTTACTTCTAGTTTACCAAATATACTGCATTTATTCTCATTTTCAAAGCACTTTACGGACTAACGTCTAACAATCTGTCAAGTTATGAGTTATTTACGTTCAACAAACTAACACAATTCAGTAGCTGTTAATTTTTTAGCTCTTAGCCTATAATAAATGCAAACTTGATATTATTTTAAGCTCTTTGTTAAAGCATACTTTTAAGAACTGTAACAAGAGAATCCACTTAATCATCCCGTAAGAGTGAATATTATTCACTTGATAGATTTTCAGCTTTCCCAGATATGTGACACATAATGGAAATGTCTGTAGAGTTTTGTGAATATTCTTTCTAAAATTCCTTCTTTGTCTTGTAATAAAATAAATTGCTATTGCCTTGCAGATTTTGAAAAGCAAGCTTCAATAATATTGTCAGCGGTTTTGCTGTGTCGGTGAGCTTCATGATTTGAGGATTGTTTGTTGATGGATGTTTTACTTTTATGATGAGTTGACTTTCTGCTTGTCACTATTAAATTGGAGATATTTAATTCCATATTAATAACACCTTGCTAATTAGCTGTATTTTCTCCAGTCAATTCCAGTCAATTCAGGTTTGCACAACTCCCATTTGAAGTTGCTTGGTGATTGCTTTTTTGAAATCTGTGTTGCTACAGCAGCCAGTTTAGGAAGGGCTGATTCTGAAAAGTGGGAATGTATGAGCTAACAGAAGGCTTAATCTTTTAAGATATCTATCTCCAAACACAGTTAATTTCTTGACTTGTTTGCTGCTCTGGAAGCCTACAATAAAGCACAAGTTGTATTTGCTACCTTGCCACCACAGTGTTGCAGAGACAGTGCAGGAAATCACAGATACCATTGATAAACATAGATGATTACTAGCTGGCCTTGGGTGAACTTATTTGGTGGGTCCCTTGTTGGTTGTCCTCGGTATCAGGCATTTCGCTGAGGACTTGTAGACAAAATGTTGGGAAGTTATTTAATTTCTGCTATGTGTTTCTGAGCCTGCAATGATGAATTCAGCAGGAGTCTTACCACTCATTTAGCAGGAATCTCCATCTACTTTCAGTGTGCACACACAGAGAGGCCACACACACTCTGGTCCCCAGCAGACAAACCGGTCCCTGTAGACAAACGTATTTCTCTACTGTAAAATGTGTCACAGTGGTCTATACCTTTGTTGCTGTGAGAGACCTTGTAGAAGGTTATCTGTTAAGGTGATCCCAAATCTTATTCAGGTCAATGCGATTTTTTCTCTTTTGGGCAGCTCGGTTGTGCTTAGCTGTTGGGTTTTTTGTATTCCCTCTGAGTTCCTGAAGAGACATTCCACTGTTCCTCTGTACCCAGGAACAATTTTATTTTACATATATGTAAATATAAAAAAACTTTAGAATGTAAATTTCATAGGGTATAAGGATTTGTCAGTAAATTGAAATTCACACTAACTTATATCTTCAAATAAACCAATACTAACTATGATAGTTCAAATATCTCTAATCTTACAGAAAATACACAAGAATTACTTCTGTAGGCTTGACTTAGATTTTAAATTTGTTAAGTGCTTTGTTCTGGTGTTTGAATTGCATGCGTAATGGTACTATTTTCGAATAAATAGGAATTTTTATGCATCAAATAATTTAATTGAAACTCTACTCATATGGCCTAGCCTGGGTTAATACTGTTTGGTAGTCTCTTACTATTGCTACTATTATAAAATTCAAGGGGAGAGTTTTGTTTGGTTACTGGAAAGATTTGAAACATTGGCATTGTTTCTGGAACATGCCTCAGGCCTAACCTTCACTCAAGTAAAGCAGACACGTTCAACGAAGTCATACTTGCAGGAAAAAAAGTCTCTGCAATGGGACAGACATTATCAAATCATTTTGGAAAAAATGATTAGCTGCTTCTTCACCGATGATCTCAAATGAAGTTGGCTAAATCTTTTAGGTATGAGATATACTAAGGATTACTCCTTACATCCCAACTGAAGTTCGTCTCTGACTATGTCTTTCCCTATATGTGAAAGGTGGCAATGACTTGCTGTTGTTAACAAAAGTAAAAATCTTTTAAATTTTAAAATACCCACAAATACTATTCCTTATCACCTCTTCAACACAGACTATACTTAGAAAAGGGAATACACTGTAGATGGAGTTTGTGGGCAGAGTAATGATCAACTAACAAAATGTGATTAAGTCTTAATTCTTAGGTCTCTTCTCATAATCAGACATCACCTAAATGCTGAATGAGAAATACGAAATTCAACAGTTCGTAAACCAGATGCTGTGTGATATGAGTATTGCCAGCTTCATCTGTCATCTCTCAGAAGCTGGAGAGGTGAAATTTGTTGTGCAGCCCCAGCTCTGATGGGCAAAATCAACATCAGCTGTGGGAAGAAATTTGCTGGCTGGACTCAAGAGATGCATCTGGCATGCAGGGTGGGAACAGCAGAGATGATCTGCTCTGCTTTGCTTGAACTGTCCTGGGCAATGGTCACAGTCAGTCAGCCAACCAAAAAAAACCTCCATGGAGCCCAGAGAAAAGCTGCAATGGGGAAGAGGAGTCCTGTTGAGCACCCTCCTGTTTTTCTGTACCAGAGGTGTTCTGGCAGTAACTTCTATATTTTTCCTACAAGCTTCATGGGAAGTTAGATGGAGTATGTCACTGCTCTCAGGGATTTAATGCATTTGAATGTGCCTCACCATTTGCTAAATAATCAGTAACTCAGATAACTTGGTTGGAAGTTAAAATATGTGTGATAATGTTCTAGCCTGAAGTATATACTAGTTTTTATTTTCTTTTTTCTCATAGTAGTTTTTCTTCCCTCACATAGCGATAAGCAATGATAAAATTGAATTATTAAGTTGGGAGCACTATTGTAAGAAAAGATAAGACTAGCTTGTTTCTAAATGTTTTGTCCTTTTACAAGGCAATTGAATTTTGACAGTGAAAAATAGACATTTTATGAAATAGAGGTTTAGCCAGATCTGATATGCTCACTGAATGAGATGGAAGAAATGCATTTAATGCATTAACTGTTAGATAGTTTATTTTCTTTAATATTTATCAGCAAATACTTATTTAACTGTGAGTAACAGGTGGGCGGCTAGGTTTTTGGGAAGTTTAATGTGTACTAAGGTTGCATTTTAAAGTTATACTGAAAACTATATTTAACATTTTGAATGTAAAGGAAATCCAAAAATTATAGGTATGGATTAAAACATATATTATGTATAATATAATATGGTTATAATTATGTATGTTGCATCATGCTAAAAGGCTGCGTATACAGACATTAATTGTATAGCTTGCTAGTCTTTTAAAATGAAGGCAAATACTAGAACCTGGTAAAAAAAAAAAAAAAGACTGAACAGATTCCAGTATCGATCTTGACTATTCAGACCTTCTGGATCTGAAAATCTGGGCAGCAAATACTGTGAGAACTGCCTGTGATGTTTTGGTTTTGGCATCTTGTGTCTGGTCTTAGCTGGGTGATGGCAGAACCAAGACACAAAGAATTTACAACATAAATAAAAATAAAGTGATAACAAAATCTAGCTTTTTCCTATTTACCAAGATTGAATAGTTTCCAAGTCAGTTCAAGTACAAGGAGAAAGGAAATATATACCTTTGTTTTACCAGAATCATCCAATTAGCTCACAGGAAGATAAATTTGGGTTCTAATGTCTGCTGGTACATTGCCATTTTTAGCAAATGCCTACTTATGCCTACGGAAAAGGCAACAACACAGCAGTGGTATTGTTTTATATGTCTCTCATAATCTGAACGCAGCAGAATGTCCAACAGCAGAAAAGCAATAATGGATTTTGCAATAGTCGAAATTTCAGCAAGTCAGTTCATAAATTTGTCATGTCCTGATAATTTTATTTCATGCAGTTTATAGACTATATAATACATATGCTTCAAAGCTAGGACATCTGTTGCAAATTTACAAATGCGAGGAAGTAGTTTGCCAAACTACCCAACAGAGACAGGAGCACACCTGCTCAAACAAGTTGGAAGCTTTACAAATGTACGAACTTGACCTAGGCTTTATGAAACAGCAACACTGATTCCATAATGTTAAAAAAAATAAGCGAAATGTCATCTACGTGTTCTGCAATTTATTGATTGATGAACGCATCTGCTCATTTAATATTCATAGCCAATGCCAAGTAAATTATGCTTCTTTACAGAAGCCCATTTCCCAAAATGGAAAATTTATAAAAAGTCCCTCATGTTTTGATTTTCGAACAAAAATTCCAGTACTACATAGCATATTCCAATGAATTTGTTGAATAGGATTGCATTGTAGGAGAGAAAAATAGTGAGACAAGCTTAATGAACTAGAAAATATCGGCTGAAGCCAACAGGATTCAGTGCTGGCTGAATTCCCACTGGATCAGTCTCTGTGTGAAGGAACAGCCACAGTGGGGAATAGGATCTCATATCTAATCTAGTCTCTCATAATGGGACATCTATTATCTGCTATAATGAAAGATACGTCTATACAGTATTTTGCAGGCAGATGTGAATTTGCCCTGCCAGTTTGCTAACCTGCCTGGAAGCTGTGTGTGTCAGACAATGAACCTTAGCTAGCGCACGTTGTTTCTCATCGCGGCTTATTAGCTCAGATTTGACGTTATCTAGTGTATCTACTTTGTTTCTGATTTGGAAGTGGCTGGCTTCCAGCTGGCTTCAAGTGTGGGCAGTTGCCACCACTGTGTTCAGCTGCATCTGAGCTTGAAATGCAACGGAGACGTATCTTATTTCAGAAAAACAGGTAGATGGTGTTACCATGAAAAATCAAGTCTGATGCCTTACCATTCAAGAAATTTTATTCGGGTGATGAACACAACACATGATAGGTATTTCCAAATAAGAAAAACTTTACAAGAATAGATTCTCAAGGAGGAAGAATCGGAACTTCAATATTCTTTTAGATTTGGAAGTGAGATGACAGGAACAACAACACATTATAAAACAGAGTGCTGTTTCTTGAGTAGGATAAGGACTATTGTTTCACTGAGTGCTAGCAGGCTGGGTCTCTGGATCTTCTGCATGAAGAATTTATTATGGTGATGTTAAAGGAGAATGTTTGATTCTCATGCAGACACCTGGGTGAAAGGTCATAGATTTTTCTCTACCAAATCAATTTCTATGACAAAATTAGAGAATATATGTAAGGACTCACAACTATACTTTACAGATTTTCCTATTGATGAGCTAGGCCATGAGGATATGGCAATCTGGTGTATCATGCTGTTCAGGCACCTCAAATCTCTGGGGAGGAATCCACAAGATGAGGCATTGGTGCAGCTTAGTTGTCACTACATGACAAAGAGATAGTGCAATGTTTTTGTTTAGCATGAAGTGAAAAACAATAATATTCAGTAAAAATAATAAGTAAGTTAATGGCACTGATAAGACTTTGCAAAGCAGCAGAATAAACACAGCTCACCATTCCTACTACTTCCCACTTTTTCAATGTTTGTATGTATGTGGGAATTTCAAGTAAAAGTAAACTCTTCTTTTCCCACAGGATTGCATCCTGCCTCCTTGTGCATAGAGCTAATGGCCAGTCATGCCACTCTGAGTTCACAGACGCACACACACACTCAAAGAACCCCAACCCTCCAGTCTACAGTCTACAGCTGGCCTGCATCAGAGATTAAATATCTTTTTAATTTCCATTTTTACTTTAAAAACATTCTAGTCTCATGTTGTCACAGAATGAGCAGATGGAATGATACAGTACAGAAAAGCAGTAGTAAACTCAGACAAAATAATCCAAGAAAGTGATAAAAAGTTGAAAAATATCATAACTCAGAGTTCACAATTAAGGTATTTCACAATTAAGGTAAGTTCACAATTAAGGTATTTCAGAAACCTTTTAAGAATTTCCTCATTTTCCTATTCTTGGTGTCCCTTTTGTGAAAGATAAAATGTTTCAATCATTTATCATAAGGTAACCTTGATTACTCGTCATTTTACATTACACAGTGGCCTCCAATCAGCCACTGAGTGTAGGATGGATATATGAGAGAGAAGGGGGAATGGGGGAATACAGGAAGGCAAACGGACAAAACGAGGAAAAAAAAAAAAAAGTATATTGTTGTATGCATTCCTATGGTAATGACAAGAAAGAAGGAACTGGAGCTTTTAATTTCCTTTTCTTATTAGAGGAAAAGATCATGTTAACAATCAGAAAATATTAGAAGAAAAAAATCTTTCTTCCCTCTGTGTCATGTGAATGCAGATTGGAATCCTCAGGGTGTGCAAATTTTTACAGAAGAGGATAAAAATAGAGATTATTTTTCTTGTAATTCATCAAATAGCAAGGAAGCAAGGTAGATAGCAGGTTCACCTGTTTCCAAGGACAGCTAGCAATATAAGGAATATTCCTTGGCATTCATATTGTTGGTCATAAGCGCAGTCCTAGTTTATTGTAAAATGTCTTCTAATACACCAGAGTCTGGCTATATATAATCTTTTTGTGCTTTTACATTCCCTCTAGGAAGTAAATTTTGGGAATGATTTGTTTTTTTGTAATTTCTGAAAGTGATTTAAGAACTGTATCTGTATTATATGTCTGTGTCAGGTTTATTTTTTCTTTCTTCAGTCTAATCAGGGTGTTGTGATTGAAATATGAAAAAATGAAGAAAATTGTCTTTACTGAACTAATGTTGCTGCTCCCTTATCATTGGAATCCCCTGATTTTAAGCAGATTTTGTGACTCTATCAGTGCATTAGCATCATTCTTTTTTTTCCTGTTTGTCTACCAATTTGGTTTCTAAGGCTTTCAATTTTTCAGGAAGCATTCACAAAGCCCATTAAAGACAAGATATAGAAGTCAGTTTTGTTGCTACATTGCTACTAGTTCTCTCTGCTTTAAAGTCTTTATTCTTTCCTTTCTGGCTTTTTAAATTGTGTCTTCCTTTTCTCAGAACCTTGAAGGAAACAAATGTTTTTAAAGGGTTGAGTTCTTTCTCTAAAGAAAAGAATTAAACAAGTGGCTGACTTGGAGTTCTATTCATAAATTTCGTCTGTTTTGCAAGTTACAAACTGTTTTTTTCTCATTTCTCTGATTTATCACAGTTTTCACTGTAATGAATTGTAAATATTTTTGTTGCATTTAGGTGATGCTGCTGCTTATCTGGGTTTTGATTTTCTGTGGTGATGGCTCAGTGGAACCTTAAATCTGTTCAGTGCATGAATCTTATTTCTTGCTTTTAGTTTCAGTTAATGACTACGTGAGAGACTTTTAGTTAGACTTTTGTGCTCTTAGGACATCAGATGTGTGGCAAAACCTCAAAACAGACAACCCGTTTCTTATTGTTAGGTGTTTAAATTATAGGGGTAAACAACTTTTAAGTAATCCAGTCTTTTGAGATGTAAAATTTGTTCTGACAGTGAAATATTAAATCAGTAATCAACTAATTTAAATGAGTCTCTTACCTGTGAGACAGCGATAAAGTACTTTTTTGTGTATTGGCTAGACAACCATAACAATTTTATGCACTATATTTCACATAACACATGCTCCTTTACACTTTGGCACTCTTAAATACTACAGCTATAGAGGTTAATATAACATAAAACCCCAAAGTAGCTGAATGAAGAGGAGAAAAGAAGCTTTCAATTGAGAACTGAATATAAATTTGAATTTACTGTAGGCTTTACTCAGTTTAGAGGGAGGAGATGTTGAGGACTCCTCTCTCCTGTTGTGTGGTGACAGAGGTACTGCATTTCTTGTTAGCACCAGGACTCCCTGTGGGCTGCAGAAACACTACATTACTGAGGAAAAGGGGAACTCTGAAGCGTCTCCCAAACCGAGACATTGGTCCGAGCCACCCCAGCATGTGAGGCCCTTCGGGGGGATGGAAAGAAGTGCTTCTACATCCCATTATGTGGAGGATCGAAGTCTGGAGAGGATGGGCATTCAATGACCTCGTTGAAAGAAAGGGTTATAGTATGAGTGAAAACATCTTACCTGGTAAATGACATCATAAAATTGAGAGTAAATATGACACAAGAGTGAATGGAAGATGAAAGATAAGATGATGAAAGTAGCTTGAATTATCATAACCTGTTTCCCAGAGTGTTACAGTGCCCTGACTACAGTGATAAAGGATGAGTTGCAGCTCTTATTTTGTACCTATTATGCTGACAGTGTTGCATTTGTAGACAGTATAGGGATAGCCACTGGTACAAGGGCTGGGAGCCATCCCATTTCTTAGCCCTTAGCTCCACATTGCTGAGTCAGGCAGACTGAAGTTATCTTCATTAATGGTGTAAATATATTGTGTTCTTAACAACAGGGTTAGTACTAGGCTGAAATATGAACTGGAAACTGAGAAGTACAATGAGGACTCACCACGATGTCAAGCTAATCAAGTTTACGGTTTTGTTTGGTAAGAGAGCTAGTGAATGGAAAATAACTCTGGTGTGATCTAGACAAATTCTTTGTCATGGCAGAATTGTTCCCTGTTATCCAGTGATGTGTCCATGTACTAATAGGAACAGAATAGAAAAAAACCCAGACAAACAAATTGTTTGTGCTTACCTCCACTGCAGATCGTCAGTGTCCACTGAATGCTATCAAAAAACATAGTTCCCTGCAATGCTGCTTTCTGGGCGCATTTCTGAAGAAGAGCACACCCATCACTCTGCTGTCCATGGAGGACATGGAACATGTATTACTCAGGGCTTCTGAGTATCTTCAGATTTCTTATTAATGTTCGTCTTACATAGAAGTTGGTAATCTGTGAAATAGAGTGATGATGGCATAATTTATTTGCTTGACATACTTTTAGTTCAGTTTAAAGTTGTTTCTAAATTTAGCTGTTGAACGTTTAAACAAGTATAGTTAAAGGTATAAGATGCACTAATAAGCCTGAAATTTCAGCAGTGTCTTGATTTAATAGCTAAATAGTCTAAGCATAGTATGGTATGAAGTGCACCTGATGTATTTTTGCTTTCTAGAGACACCTGCTGAGTTTGCTTTGTTTTACCTTTAGTCTGAGAAAGAACAATTGTTCGGCACCTCATCTTATAATGTCAGAAATCTTCTGTTATTATCTGTCAGTCTTTTTCTCCATGTTAAGAGCTAATGATTTCTGAGAGGTATTTGTCCAGTTTCTACTTTAAAAAATGTGGCGGATTTGATCTTGGCTGGCTGCCAGATGTTCACCCAGCTGCCCTCTCACTTCCCCTCCTCAACTGGACAAAGGCAGAAAATAAGATGAAAAAGCTTATGGATCAAGATAAAGATAGAGAGACTGCTTACCTATTACCATCACAGGCAAAACGGACTCACCTTGGGGAAGATTAATTTATTTTTTTTTTGCTGATAAAAAATAGACTAGAACAGTGAGAAACAAATACAAAAGTGAAACCACCTGCCCCCTCCCACCCACCCACCTTTTTCCCAGGCTCAACTTCACTCCTTCGTCCCTGACTGTTCCACCTCCTCACTCTGCCCTGAGCAGTGCAGGCTGATGGGGAATGGAGACTGGGGACTGTGGTCAGTTCAAGTCAGTTCCTCTGCTACTCCTTCTTCACACCTTTCCTTCCACGTGTTATAGTCCTTCAGGATAAACCTGCTCCATTGTGAGTCTTTTCCAGCTCCTCAAGAACTCCTCCAGCATGGGCTTCTCTCCAAGGGCTCCAGCTTCCTTCAAGGAATAAGCACATGCTTTAGCATGGGGTCCTCCATGGGCTGCAGTGATGATACCTGCTGCACCTTGGGCTCTTCCATGGCCTGCAGGAAAATACCTTCTCCAGCGTGGTCTCTCCATATGCTGCAGGGGAATCTCTGCTCAGGCGCCTGGAACACCTTCTACTCTCACCTTAGTGCTCTGCTTGGTGCAGGACCGTTTCTCACACTTTTTCCCTCACTCCTGGTCAGCATTTTGCCTTTTCTCGCACATGCTTTCCCAGAGGTGACACCATCTAATAAACTAATAAACATTAATAAAGTGATGCTTACTTAACTTAAGTATTAGTTTATTAATGGCTAATACAGAGGGTCTTTATAAGCTCTACTGTTTACAATTTAAAGGGTCAAAATAATTCTTTCAAAGCTTCATTTGCTGGCTTGTGTTAAAAAAATTCAAGTAATCTGAACATGGGACGATTACTACTCATTTGGTTATTGATCACTAGCCTTTTTTCCTTCTCTGTCTGTATAATTTTTCTGTAACTATTTCAGTGAAGCTAGATGCTCAGATGGCTTCACACCATGATCTTTTCTTTTACTTGTCATTGAGAACTTCGAAAACTAAATAATGAGAGTTACCACTGCTGCATATAAGAACAGATATATTGTTACTGATGTCTAACCAATATTTTTGACAGTCACAAAAGTTATGTAAAGATAAACTTCCCTCTGGGACTAATATTTTTAATACCATCACCTTAAGAACATTCTAGAATCCCATAAGGAAATGTCATTAAGACTTTTAACCAAGATGCCAAGGTACCAGTTCAATCTAATGAATTACTTTTGTTTTTCAAAAGGCATCACAACATATCTGCCAGCTCACATGCACAAACTGCCATGGTTGCTAACCTTGTTACTCAGAATAATTTCTACTTCCCAGAATGTGAACGCCTCCAGCATCTCCCTCTGGAGGAATTACTGTCTCCAAAAGAAAAGGAAACGGAGGTAAGATTTCTGTTTTTCTTTATATGTAAGTTGTATCAGAATATTTCACTACTTTGTTTTAAGTTGACCGACATTTTTATAAGCAATTTTAAGATCTTTATATTTTCAGTAATTTTTTTGGGACTTACATGTACACAAAAAAATATTAATTAAAATATATGTATATAGCCTTTTCTTTCCCCAGCTAGCTATTCGTATCACTGGACAATGCCTGTGGATCTTCTCAAAGCATTGTCCAAGTACAACTGGCATGGGATAGTGGACAGGTACTGTGAGTGGATTAGAATATACATTGGCTACAGAATTGCCAATCCCACACGTGCATGAGTCAGAATATCAAATTATGAATTTCCTGTAACACCAGGATTCTTTTAATATTACCACTTTGTAGACATAATGATGGAGTAAGTAAAAGGTCAGACTTTTCATGAAACAGTAAGTATAGGACTGGAAAAAAAAATCATCAACAGCTTGTTACACTGACAATACATTGATTGTTGACTTAATTATGGAAGAATTTACTACCATTCAGTAAATGTTAATCAAGCATCATTCAGTTTTTTTCTGATATGTCTGTTAATCTAAATATTTTATTGTACAATCATTCTAGTGTTGGTATTTAAGTTGCCTAAAGAGATTTTTTCAAACTGTTTTATTTGCAATGTATCTCTGCTATGCCTTGCAGCTGTCTGTAGCTTGCTTGGGGGGGTTTGTTTATTTATTTGTTTTTTTCAGGATAACTTCTTCCTGAAAAATATCAGCAGTCATTCCAAGACCCAAGACTTATTCTACTTTATTGTTCTCTTTCTTCTTTATGGATGCTTCTCTGTTTTAATTTGTTCTGACTTATTCTCATTTTCTTCCTGAGATTTTGAGAAGCCATGTGTACATTATGAATCTGAATGCTTGGAGCTTACCCAGCAAGACTCTGGCAAAGTTATTTGCCTTCAGAATCCCACCTTCCATATGGTCTTGACAATAAAGGGTTTTTTTCATTATTTTTGTTATAGCTTCTACAGTTTACGACACTGGAGGTAAGGAATGCCCTGAACTACTCCCTACGCTGTTCCCTGAAGTATGGCAGAATGAGGCACCAGTAGAGACTGATTGTCTTCTCGAGGAGTAGAGTGTTCATTTTGACTTCACCACATTTTCTCTGAGAGCTGTCTAGACCTCTGTCCAGCAGCTGTTAATATATGCATATTCTATTTTTCCATAATGGAAAAGAATTATTTTGTCAGATGAAACACCAACTCCCAAACATTCATTTAGAGAGATTTGTATGTATTTCTTGTGAACATTTCTGTAATCTTGAACTCCAGATACTGTTTTATGCCTTTTTGCACACCTCTCACATTAAACTTAATAGATACCTTTAAAGGAGAGTGCATTTTCTTACTGAATTAGATTGTTCCATCCACATGGTTAATTTAAATGATGGACACAGTAGATGGTAAAACCTATTCCAACTTTTAGTCCTAATAACTTGATAGCTAGCAGATGCCTCACATGTAAAATCGTTAGGTGTCTGTATATTTGTAAATTTACACGCCAAGTTACTTCAACATTATGTTGATTAGGGACGTTCTGGAGGGACTTTACTCCTTTAAAAAAAAAAAAAAAAAAAGAAAACTCACCTGGCAGTTCAGGGCAGATAATTCAGATGCCATATTCTTCATGCTGGTTTAAAGAGAAATCACATCTGTTTCCTTCAGACACTGAGATCTCATAAGCTAACAAGCACTTCCAAGGACATATAAATAGAAATATACATGGTGAATTTCTCTTATAGTGAATGCTGTATATCAAAATTTAGCTTCTTTGACTAGAGATGAAGACTCATATGGTAAAATTTCATAAAAACTTCTGACCTCATTTATGTTTTGTTTGAGCAGAAGAAGAAATAGTTAAGGTTTCAGAGAGACAAGTGAAATAGTATGTAAACTTAAGTTTTACCCTAGGCTTTGAAATATTACTGAAATAACATAATTTTGTCCATGTAAGTGTTTTAATTTACAATTCTTCTGCATAAACAAGTGTATATAAAACATGTTAATCCAATTTGTGTCTGAAGGTTATTCTGTGAGACTCTGGAGACTGTTTAGGTCTTGCTGTGCATTAAGGAAAAGTTTCATTATGGTTCTACAGTTGCAAATTTAACCAATGCAAGGAAGTCTTCCTCCATATGATGTAACTAGCTCTCATGTCTGTGTCCTCTACTATCCTTGAAAAACAGAAGCTAGAGTGAATTGTGTTTCATTAGAAGGTTTAGCCAAAGTAGGTTGCAGCCTGGCCATCTCCCTTCTGCAAGTGGTCTTGGAAAGTCATAATCATAGAAATGTTGGTTGACAGGGTTTTCAAGAGACCATTTAGTCCTACCTTCAAAGAAAGTCCAAAGAAAGACTGTTGCCAATACTAGATTGAGTCAGCCACAGCTTTGTCTACTCTAGTGTGGAAAACCACGGACAGAGATTCCTCAGTTTGTTGATGTAACCTGTTCCATTGCAGCAGCACCCTCCTCGTGATGAAGCTTTGCCTAATCCCATCTGCACCTCTCCCATTTCAGTTTGTGGCTATTTGCCCTTATTACATGAGGTATCACTTTGAGAAGCATTTGGTTCCATCATCTTTGTGACCCCCTTCAGGTGGCTGTAGTCTACCCTTAAATCAGTCTTTAACCTCCTCTTTGCTGCATTATACAAACCCTGTGCGCTGAGCCTACATGCACCAGGCCTGTGCTCTAGGCCTTCTAAAATTTTGTTCAATGCTTTTACACAATGTTAAGAACTTCCGTGAGCCTTTTAACTCCAGGTTTTAGTATGTATGTAATAGGTAAGCCCCACAGAAATGTTATCTGATTTATGTTAGTGTATTTATGCCACAGAGTGCCATAAAAAAGCCACAGGACACAAAGACCCAGGTTGCAGTCCAGGAAGATGTTCTCATCTATTGCATGATAATTGCTGGGGCATTAAAAAAAAAAATCTCTTAATGATCAATTTGTGAAAATAGTTATAAATTGTATACAGAAACATGTCAAAACAGAAATTTATTTATCACTGAAAAGTTGTTCTTAACCAGTTAGACAAGCTCACAGACTGACCTATTGATACATAAGGTTATATCTATATTAAAAAAACTATGAGTATTCAAAATGTTTATTGTCTGTGAATTAAAAAGGAAAAATATGCAAGATGTAAAATGATGAGAGGTCAAAAAATGATATTTTTTCAAAGAATGATTCATAATCCATATCTTCTTTATTTCAGAAAATTAATAGTTTGGATTGATGATACGTTTTGAATCAAATAAATGCTTCTGGAGATTTTATGCATACTGTGCTAAAGAAAGCAAAGAAAACAATTATATAGACACTTCAATAGGAGTATAGATTACAACTGTTTTCATAGTTATATGAGAGAGTCATGATTTTAAGGTATTAACTGTTTTTAAGGATTATCATAGCTAATCAAATTAGTGAAAATGGTAGTAAGCCAGCTCAGAGGTAGTTGCAGTTCTTAGGAGTCAAGCAGTCAAGTGTAAGTGATATGAAATCCTTTTCAGCTAATGGGATCAAAGTTTTAACAAATGGGAACTCAATCGTTTCCATAAAGTAGAACTAGTTAAGCTATTTTGAAGAAACAGTTTTTGACTGATTTCATCCACTTTCCTCTTTGTGATCAAACCTATTCCTATGAATGTAACTATTGTTCATGATGGCTTGAACAAACCTACTTTTGAATACAGATTGTCTGTTTATTCATTATTACTTCATTTCTTTTGTGTTTGATGTGTTGAAATCATGTGGTCCTGTTTATGCCTGGCAATTTGCTGAAACATTTGAAATGAGAAAAAGTATTTATGAATACCAAATATCCTCATTTGCATGCCAGTGTGGTTATTTGTACAGAATAGAGCTATTCTCCACACGCTTGGGATGAAAAACACTGTACCCAGCAGTGTCTTGAGTATACCTGCCAACATATAAATGACTCAGCAAGTACAGAAAACTGCATTACCCTTTAATCAACAACTAGTCGAGAAGCAGGATAAGGGTGCCTGAAACTTCTCCTCCCCCTAGTTTCCTTTTTGCCATTATTTCCATGTTCGAGACCAAGCAGTTCAAAGAGGAGCAGAAATAACCTGCCAAGATCAGATCAGAAATGGCCATTTCTGAGCCTCTTTGTAGTTCTCCCATCTCCCCTGCTCAGTCACCTGAGGTGTCCCTTTTTGAGGGTTGTGGATAGGAGTGATAACTTGGGCAATCTGTGGCAGTGGAAACCCTGGGATCAGGGCTGTGCTGCAGAGAATCAAGTATAAAAGCTGTCTGTGAACTGGCTGTTACTTTAAGTTCAGTAGAACTGAGCTAGAATTAGCTTCCAGCACGGCTTGCACATACAGAAATAGAATGAGTATTCACTTGTGTGAAATATTTTTTTTTGTTATACCTTGCAAGTACTGCACTTAAGGACTATGTAAAAGAATGAGCTACATCTGGTCCACGCTTGGGAGCTGTTTTGCCTGATATTGGTATTGGACAGTGATGGATATGATGCCTCCCTGGAGACAGAAAGGCTGGCTCATTTGTGAGCTGCAGGCTTTCTGAGGAAGAAGAAATTCTCATGAGATTATCCTTCCCTCATTCAAGTCTCTATCTAGAATGAGGCAAGGATAATCTTACCAGAAAATCTTACCTCTTATTTTTGTTGTATATCCCTTTTTAATGTCATAAGTGTAAACATTTACAGGTGTGGTGGGTTGACCCTGTCTGGGCACCAGGTACCCACCAAAGCTGCTCTATCACTCCTGCTCCTCAGCTGGACAGGGGAGAGAAAAAAGCTCACGGGTCAAGATAAGGAGGGTGAGAGATAACTCACCAGTTACCATCACAGGCAAAATAGACTCAACTTGGGGAAATGAGTTTAATTTATTACCAATCAAATCAGAGTAGGGTAATGAGAAATAAAAACTAATCTTAAACCATCTTCCCCCCACTGCTCCCTTCTTCCTGGGCTCAACTTTACTCCTGAATTCTCTACTTCCTCCACCACCAGCATCATGGGGTGACAGGGCATGGGGACTGTGGTCAGTTCATCACACTTTCTCTCTGCTGCTCCTTCCTCCTGAGGAGGAGGACTCCTCACACTCTTCCCTTGCTCCAGCATGGGGTCCCTCCCACAGGAGACAGTGCTCCATGAACTTCTCCAACATTAGTCCTTCCCATGAGCTGCAGTTCTTCACAAACTGCTCCAGTATGGGTACCTCCATGGGGTGCAGTCCTTCAGGAATAGATGGCTCCAGCATGGGTTCCCCACAGGATCACAAGTCCTTTCAGAAAACCTGCTCCAGCATGGGCTCCTCTCTCCAAGGGACAAGAAGCCTTGCCAGGATCCTGCTCCAGCATGGGCTTCCCATGGGGTCATAGCCTCCTTTGGGTGCATCCACCTGCTCTGGTGTAGGGTCCTCCACAGGCTACAGATGGATATCTACTCCATCGTTAACCTCCATGGGCAGCAAGGGGACAGCCTGCCTCACCATGGTCACCAGTATGGGCTGCTCTGTTCCAGTGCCTGGACCATCTCTCCCCCTCCTCCTTCACTGACCTTGGTGTCTGCAGAGTTGTTGCTCTCACATATTCTTACTCCTCTCTTCTGATTGCTGCTGCTGTTGTGCAGGGTTTTTCCCCCCCTCCCCCCTTAAATATGTTATCCCAGAGGTGCTACCACCAATGCTGATTGGTTCAGTGTTGGCCAGCGTTGGGTCCATCTTGGAGCTGGCTGACATTGGCTCTGTTGGATATGGCGGGGAGCTTCTAGCAGCTTTTCACACAAGCCACCCCTGTAGCCTCCTGCTACCAAAACCTTGCCACACAAACCCAATAAAACAGGCATAGCACCTATGAGGAAAGAAAAAATACATGATATCTGTGGAGTTACTGTCTTGGTACATAACAAGGAATCTCTTTTGGCAGTGAACCTGCCACACTGTATTTCAAAGAACTCAGGTTTACACATGCTCATTTCCTCATACAATTATTTACAGGGGTTGTGTATTCAGAAAACCCTTTCTATTCGTAGGTATATGTTTCCATATAGCAGATAATTAGGATATATAAAGGAGATAGTAATGAGCTTTGAATGTTCATATTTCTTTATAAAGACTGTAAAATTTCAAATAATGTGGCCTTCAAATGCTACAAATTAATACCAATGGGAAAATAAACTTAGCAGAAATAACACTTGTTCTCTCACCTAAAAATCAATTTCTTATTTAATAAGCTAAAATAGGAGACATTACTTTAAAAATATGGTGTGAATAAAAGTACACTAAGAGTGACTTTAAGTGCTTTTCAATTTACTCTACAAATTGCCATGGTGGAGTTCATAAAAGATGAAGTTCTATTTCTAGTAACCTTTACTCTTAGTAAACCAGCCTAGAAATAAAAAAGCCTTTATACAGTTAATATGGATGCTTAGGGTCTTGAAAAGCTTACTCCATAATTGCTAAGCTTAGGAATCATGCAGTAAGTTTGCCTTCAATAGTATGGCTTTTTTATCATTGCTTTGAATAATGCCATATATTTTGTATTAAAAGCAATTTAGCTGTATAATATTAATACTATACAAAAAGTAACAAACAGTATACGTGTGCTCATGTATATGAACACACATGCACACTATGAAATGTATGTAGCATATATATACTAGTTATCAACCCTGCTTTAATTTCAAAAATACAACATTCAAGACAAAGCCAGTATGAATTCTAATAGTCCCTTTCACTAGCTGGAGACTGGGAAAATACTTTGGAAAATGGAAGAAAACAGAATCTGTGTAATAGTAGATTGGTTTTCTGGAGGACACTTCTTTTAGAGGAACTTGGACTATACATTGATTACCTTTATGCTATCTTCAAGGACCTTAGAAGTTTGAAGTCATGAGCTGGTTCTCCAGTTGGTGCAGTTTATTTTTCTCTTTACTCTTTCAAAAGTGAAACTCAATCCGAGGTCTAGAACTTACCTTTTCCCATTTAACACTTTTTCCCTTTATAGAAAAACATCTTTTGATCTGATTATTTCTAGGCTGTTTAGGCTCTATCGCCCACCTAGTTTTTGAAGTTCTAGCTTGGGTATTTTTGAGATCTTCAGATCTCAGTGTCTCACTTCTTGAACTATGTAATGCCCCTTTTCTGGAAGATGCTCTCTCTTGCCTGTTCTTTGCTCATTTTCAGTAGCTGCCTAGATATTTCCCATGTTATAAAGATGAATTCTTACCAGTGAAGCTTTAATTTCTGTTATGTTTAAGGAATTTGCTCTATTGCCCCAATGAGATCTCACTGGACTGCAGAAAACAGCCCTCTGTTGCACTGCTCAATTTATTCTCTCATTTCTTAAGCCCAAGTGTTATGGGGAGAGCTACTAAAGACTAGTCTTACGTCTTCAGTTTTTAAGGAGACAGAATACTGTGATTCAAATGGACTGTACAGTAATTAGTTTAAACCTGTGGGTGAGAAGTACAGAAACACCATAGATGGTTTAAACTAAAATATTTAATTACAAGAATAAGCTAAGAATACATGCAGAGCCATTCACCATGGCTTAGCTGACAAGTGGATTTTGATTAACCTGTAGATATTTGGATATTTTGGTTTGGTGTCCATCAGCTTGAGCTAAATTAATATAGGGAAATATACACATGGTTCAGCTCTTCTGGAAACACTCTTATTTTGAAGAAAGTGTGGGTTTTCTTCTGTTTACTTTCTGTAAGCTTTTGTTAGTTATCAGTAAAGATATTTCTGAAAATGTTATTTTCTTGGGCCAGGAGAGAAAAAACTAAACTCATTTTTACACCAGAATGGGTGGATTCATCTGTATGTTTACAGTATTTGTACAGCAATATTAAAGCTTTCCAGACCATCCCAGAATGTTGGACAAAAAACCAGAAAAGTGGCTAAAATATGTAATCCTTGCAGTGGGAAAAAGCAATAGAGGAAGACCATAGGGATGCTGGGAATCACTGCAAACAGTAGCAAAGAACCAGTCTGTACTATAAGAGAAACAAGAAGAACCACAAAACTCCATTGAATTGTGACAAAATCATGACAAGGATATAAGTTACAATATGTTACAAATACTGTAACAGGTGATTACTGCATACAATAATTATTAATGTATTTTTTCTACTAAAAGCACAGATGAGCTAGTACAGTGATATCCAGCTACATAATGTTAAAATATCAAAATCAGTATAAGAAGAGTGTGAGAATAATAAAAAATATTGCTTTGTAAGTAAATAAAATAAACCCATGCAGAGGTTCCATTTAGAAAGTTGTAAAAGGGAGGAGGTAAATCAAATTTGCATACTGCACAGGACCAAATGTTGATATGCTACAGTCATCTGAATGGAATGTGGTTAACATCAAAAACACATAAGATAGCATTAAAACATGCATTTAGACAGATTTCTTTCTCTCTTTAGAGGCACCACTTTGTAGAGACAAAAGCTGCATCATCATTAATTGAACGCATTTAGAAAGGGCAATGGGAGAGAAACAAGTTTTCTAAACCGTGAGTAACACAATTCTTCCTGTAACCTATATCCTATTAATTTTAAAAAAAGGTATTTTTTTAGTTTTCAGGGATGCACAGAATACTAGAAAATATATTCTGTTCAACTAAGCATAACAGAAGATCGTTCAGGAATGACCAACTCTGGTCCCATCATGCTATCTAAAATGTTTATAGAAGTAGAGCTAGTCAGAACACTGCTTTAATTTATACAATTAATAAATTAGAAAAATCTACAGTTCTGTGAGACACTTAAGGTAATTTGTTTTCTATACTTTATATAATATGCATTGTATGCTTCTATTTATCACCTATCATACAACTAATCAAGGCATACAAATATCAAAGAAGGAAAAGTGGTTTTATTTTCGCTGGGTACATCGTAAATCTGTTTCTGTGCAATAGGTTTTGTATTTGTGATTTCAGAAATTTCAGGATTTCTGGATTTCTGTATTTCTGGATTCCATTCCATTGGGTTTTATGCAAATCCTTTTTGTCATTCAGCAGTTCCTGCTCCTACTTTTGAAATGTGTTTCTTCCTGTCCAGGGGTCTGGTAAACAAGAAATTTTTCTTACATCAATATATAATCAGATCTTGAAAAGCCTAACTTCTAGGTATGTGGGATGAGATTCTGAACTGATATCTTCAGTGCTTAAAAAGGAATTTAAAAGACTTCAAGCTCTGAGACAGGGAGGCAAACAGTCTGCAGCAAACATGATCTGTTTAAACATAAAAATTTAATAGACATGTACATGAGCAGTCTGAATGTTCCACAGAAATAAGAGCCAGCTTCAGAAAACAGTGGGGATTATGTCACAAGTGCAACTTGTCAAAAACTTGCAAGCTTTTGTGTCACTTTGAGAAAACAGAGAAACCACCAAGGTTTAGTACTAGGTACAGTGACTTCCACTGATTGGACCAGTTCCCAGCCTCAAACAGCGGCACGCCAAATGGGGAAGTTCATTCAAGTATCAGTTTTCACAGGTTTAAAAGAATTCAAATAAGCCCAGTCAGTCTGCTAAGAATTTATCTGCAAATATGGTGAAGCTTAAGTAAAATACAAAGTGGTGCAGAATACATCATTAAATTTTACTCGCAAATTTATTGTCTTATGCATTCATAAGAGGCATTGAATGTCCAAAATTTTGGGCCTTAAACGTCTATTTATTGCAGCCCATATGCTTCAAAACTTGTATAGCATAGTAGAAATAGTGAACCCTTTGATAGGTTTTCTATTTTTTTTAAGTAACAGAAAGGGCCTACTAGGAATAGCAGAAGAGATGGAGACATTAGCTTCTAAGAAGTGCCTGTCGTGCCTCTATAATGTAAGAGCAAAGCTGGCCAGCAGGCACAGCCAAGGCACAGTGAGGCACCACTACTGTGGCTATCCAACCCCGACCAATGTTTAAGAAAGTTCCCCCTGAAAGCCCATGCCAGATTTAAAATGCTTGCAAATTAGGGACCTTTGTTATATAGACTTTTATGAGCAGTTTTGCACATTAAGCCTAGTAACATGAAGATGAAGAAGATATAACTTGTGTTATATCAAGTTATATCAAGACATATCAAGACTGAGGGATTAATGCAAGGGAGAGAAATGGGTTATATCTCATAAAAGACAAAAGGCACAAAAAGAAATGGGTAAACATTGGCTATTGATACATTCAGAATTGAAATCCATGAAAGAATTTCTGCAACACCTTCACAGTTAGAGTCCTCTTTTCTCTCTCTCTCTCACAGATGCTGTAGGTAGACAGTCATATACAATGAGCCACTCACTCCTTTCTAATGCTCCTGATGCCTCAGCACATACCATGTTGGTGTGCTTCACCATTCAATGGCACAGTGTACTTGTGGGTTGCCAGGTGGCTTACTGTCTTCAGCTTGATTGGTCTGGAAAAGGCACTTTTACAAGTCTGTTCAATGAACAAGAAAGAATTTAAGCTTTATTGACCTGGGAAAACCTTATTGACTTGACCCATATTTTGATCAACTTATATCTGATATAATTTTGCTAGTCAATGTGGTAAAGTACTCAGAACACTGAGTTCCAAAGGCCAGTGATCTTCCTTTTATCAGCTGTTTCAAAACACGTATGTTCTCATAAGGAGCAAGGAAGAAAATCTTGTGTTCAGAAGTCTGATTTCTGCACAAAAAAAGTCACTTTAACCTCCAGATCAGCTGCAGATAGTTCAGGCCTCACCATTATCCACTTAGGACCTCCTTAGATCAGTCATTGTCCTTATCTCCCAGTAGACGAAGCTATCCATTTTGCTCTTCCTGGTTCCGTCTACCTCAGCATTTCTGCTTTTCTCCTGTCCTGTCCTGACAAACAGCTTGAGTCATTTACCAGTTCTGAAGACAGCTTAGGCTTAACTCTTCATGCTGTCATTTCAAGACTGATGGTGTCAGCAAATGCAGGCTGTTGATATCCCTGCCATACACCTTTGCCTTGAGGCACTGGGGCATCGTAACTTCACTAGGTGTTTTGAAGAAGTGGAGGTTAAAAGGGGCACAGGATTGGGACAAATTCTTGGCTACTTTAAACTGGAGCTTTCAGGTGAATGACTGAAGAAAGTTATTACGTGAAGTGATGATCTGTGACATCAGGAGGCAGGTATACACAGTCCAGTCTTTGCAGAGTTCTCTTTTTGTAGGGGATAAAAACAACAAAAAGAAGAAACACACACACACACAAAAACCAAACCACAAACCAAAAGCAGACCTGCAAACTTGCTTGCAAAAATTTTTGATTGTTTTTTTCCCTCCTACAGATTCTTTCATGTCTATATGAAATTATGAGGAATATAGTTATCTGTAATACATATTCCATAGCTACCCCTTCATTTTTGCTGTTTTCCAATTTTGAATGCACATTAAAGCTTACAGCTTCAGTTCTCTCTCTCTCTGAGCAGTTTTGCATCTAACATAAACTTGAACCTGAAATTACAGGAAGATCTGTCAAGTTTATTGTTTTTTCTTTGCTCCAGCTTATGCCAATGTTAAGTATAAAATGAGAATTGCCCACACTAAATGTAAAATGAGAATTAAGATAATTTAATTCAATGAAAAAATGCCAACGAACTCGTAACAGGGTATTTGCGTTGTCTAAGAAAATAGATTAGTTGAAGTACTTTCTTCTCTTTTACTTCCTAGTATTTTAAAAGACTAATTTGTCAGCAGTAAAGATCAATATACCCTAGTAAATGAATTTACTAATCCTTCTCGTGATACTGATGTAGCTATCTGTGTTATATATGGTGGTATCTTTTAAAAAGTATCTGTTTATCTTTTATTGAAGTGAGAAGGGTTTTAGCTCTCTTTATCCTAGCTGATAGGTATATTCTGAATCATAACAAAGGGCTCTAGGTTATTCTCAGTTATGATCTACAGTAATACCATAAATCTTACCAGTATTGATTAGTCTCACAGAGCTGGATTTAGCTTCAGTGGAAACGTGAGCTGTGAAAGGAGTTAGGAGTTGTCTTCAAGATAGTGCTGTAATTACTGTGTATGTAATCAGATTCTGTATACTTTTCAAATCAAATGGACTACAAAGAAACATATTAAAAAGGGGGACTCTATGGACAAGAGAGGCTGTCTTAAGTATAGGATGAACACAAATGTAATTGTTGCTACAAATAATACTGTATACCTTCAGCATAGCAGCCAAATACACAAGTATAATTATCCTTCAATATATAGATCTTCTTCAATATAAAGTAAGTTATTTGCCTGTTTTGCCTGATTTTTTTTTTAATTTTTTTTTCTTATTTCAGATTCTTTCTGCACAAATTAGGTTATGCCTGTACAGCATCCTAGTAAAAAATTCCAGAAATCTGCGTCTGGAGAACAATAACCTCTGCAACCTCACCTAAGAATATTGATCTAAATATATCTTGCTGTTAGATTGTTTTCTTTGCCTTACATGTTTTACATGTAATACTGTTTATAATTAACCAAAGCCTGTCTGGTCTTTTAATTCTCAAGCTAACAGTGAAATGAAGTGTAGAATTCACCAGGGACAAAAAAATACTAAACTTCTTTGTAACCAGTTTGGTCCATATAGACAGTCAGATTCAACTCCCTACTGGCAGAAGTATATTATGGTGCCCAGATCTTCTGAGCAGATTCTGTGTAGGTGAAGGGGTGATGCTATGTTTTCTTACTTTCAAAGACTGACTAAGAAAAAAACAGGTGAAGATGGCTAGGGGGAGAACAGAGCTGTTCACTTCTGCTATAGGACATTTAGTGGATTCCAATGGGAAGTAAACCACAATCTTTTGTGATTTAATGTAAAAAAAAATTCAATCACAGGGCAGCTGAGAGACAGTATTGTGATGCCTTCTCTTGCAAGTATGAGGCAGCACACTGTAAATGGCAATGTAGGAAACCCCAGACTAGTTGTATACCATGAATACCTTTCTATAATGTGAACACCTCCTGCTTGTTGAATATTGAGCATCATCACCAACATAATAACCATTCAAGTAGAATCCATGCTTTCAAATTGAAATATTAGATACGGCAGAACACAAACACCTGCTGTGCATTGTTGGCACTCAAAGATCTGGTGACTGTATCAGTGCTGGAACCCAAATGAGTGTGACAGAGCTTTACGGGAAACAAAAAGAAAACAAAAAGCAGAAAAAAGACTAGGAAATTTCAACAGTCCCCAAATGCTATTTTTACTTCTGTGGGACAATCATTCTGTGTCTGCCAGGTTCTGGATACTTGTCAAAAATATCCTGTATTTTAATGGATACTCTGGAGATCAGATCCCAAGCTGGTCTGAAACAGCAGCTCTCTAATGATGTAACCCATTTTTGCTAACAAGCATCTGGTATGATACATGAGTCCTCATGAATGCGAGTTTATCATTTTAAGAATTAAATTATTTATTCTGCTTGAAATAAGCTTGGGAAACATTTTACGTAGCCTTCTGACTAGACATTTCTTTATATCTAATGAAACATTATTTTGCATACCAGTAATAAGAAAATTAATGTGATAGATGATAAATTGATATTCATCCAATTAAAAAAGAAAGTGGGGGGGACAAAACTGAAAAGGGCATTTCCTAGTCTGTCAATAAAAATATATATAGACATACCTTCAGATTCAACAGAATGAAAACTTGGTTAGGAAATCATTATTAAAGCTACCTTTGTTATTAGTGTATTATAGCTCTCTAATAATGCATGTAGAGTTAACTCTTTAAGTGATTCTCAGAATTATTGAGATGTCTTGCTGAAACGGGACTATTTTAATGTACTTCAGTTGTGCAGATTTGGTCAGCAGTAGAAATCTAAGCGCTATGTCAGCAATGACATAATATGCTGCTAATAATAATGGCTAATATGTCCTAATAATAATGATTACAATTCAGTTTTCAAGTCTCATCATAATGGGCAGTCTACAAAAAACTGAAAGTGGATGTCTCCTCTGCAATGTTTACTATTAGACAAGAGCAAAACAGAGAAAGAAAAAAAATGACAAAAATCCAGATTGTGTCTTCCTTCAGAGGAAGGAACTGGGTTGTATAAACTGTCTGCTAAAGTGACTCAAACTGTGAAAGACTAGAAAAAAATAACCTCTTTCTCCTGAGGGAGACCTAACTAATATGCCAAACACTGTAATATTTTATAAACTGACTCATTAAAATAGTGCCAGCATTAAGGATGAATTTCTACAGTAAAATGCAGTGTCCTTCAACAAAGCAACAAATCCCCCTGCTGCTATTCTGCGGAAAAGAAGAAATTTTGAGTAAAAGAGACCGTTCTAATGAACTATAAGAGACATTGTAGTCTAATGCATGGCTTTGTTAGGAGATGATTACCAGACTCTGTCAGTGTGTAGCTAAGAGGAGTAAATTTTTAACTAACTAGATTTTAGCTCTTATAAAAGTATTCAAAACTGAATTGTAATGGATCTTAAATATTTATTGGCTGAATTTATTTCTCTCTCTAGAGATAACAGTGCCTAAGTTTTACCTTTTTTATTAATTTATATATGATGATCTTTGTGAAGGACTGTTTTCTCACTGTATCACTACTCTCTCATGGAAATAACAGGATGAAAAGCAGCTAGGTTATAACCTATGAGTTATACATCCCTGGCATTCTTAGAAATGGGGTCAGAAATTAATCCCTACAATTGGCTTTGCTGAGACTTAGTCCCAGAAAACATATTCCTATCAAGACTGCTAGACCCTAGAAGAATATCATTGCCATATCTTCAATCTTCCACCAATAATCATCTGTGCCCTGTACCACGCTCCTACCCACAGTATAACCTTTTTTGAGGCCTTTGAATATATTAATTTACCACTCCATCATTACCTATCAAAACAAATCAGTTTAAAGGTTTCCTGTCTGTGACATGGACTTCCCAGTTAATACATTCCTAAATCCTGATTAGATTAATTCTGTATATGTACCAAAATGGGATTTCAGGTATTCATCTAGCCATAGCTTTTACCTTGCCTTTTCCTTTGCCTGAAATCATACCTTTCTCTATTCAAACCAAGAACTTCTGCACTATCCTATTGAAATCTTTACCTTCTTGTGAAATAAACTAGTTCTGATCTTTCCTCCTGCCTTTGAATTAGTGAATTGATAGCTCCTCTGAATTTTCACCATCTCTGACACAGAGATACACATTTAAAGATAGTAAACTGAGTTCTTTAATGGCATATAGCAAAGAATTATCAAAATGGAAATTTACTCATGTGTCTACTTGCATATATTAGTTTTTCTTTACAAGCGCATCACAGTGCCTCATACACAGGACTGAATTTCTTTCTTGAGAGTTTTTATTCCAACGCGTTACTCATTGGAAATGGTTAAAGAAGAGATGCTGTCCTGTCATAAAACCAATCTAAGAATTTGAAAGCTGCTTTTTTTCTATGCCCACTGGTTTTAATTTTGGACTTTATTGAATGTCTTGTCAAAAAATCTGTGGGGGCGAAGAAGGGGAAGAGGTGCCACACGAATAAGTAATCAGGTCAAATGTAAATTTGGGCAATATTTGATATAAGTACGTACGTCTTACAAAGGAAAGCAAAATTCATTTTCTCTTTTCTTGGTTGATAACTATGACCCTCCCTCATAAGCATTTCTATTAGCCCAAGGATTGTTTAAGAGCTGCTTCAGAGTTTAGTATTTGCTTAGTTTCCTTCTGGGTGACAGCCAAAGCTGTAAAAAAGATTCAGAATACGGCGCTCAGGAACTGTGCAAGTTTTATTCAAATGCAAACTTTAAACTAGGCAATTTTTTTTTGTTATTTTAGCTAGAGATACCTTTTCTAAACTGAAAATTTTCAAAAGGTCACTGTGGTTACAATGACACTGTCACTTACATGGCTGGTGTATTAGGAATTTTGTTGTAAATATGTTTAAAAGAGAGAGAGAGAGACTGTGTCACACTGGAATCTGAAAGGAGAGAAGTTAGGTATTCTGGCACATTCATGAATTCCCAGTTTCGCTTCAAGTGTTATATTGCAATTGTTCTGTGTACTGGTGTGAAAGAAAGAAAAAAAAGGGTAAAATATGGGGTTGAACTACAATTCTAAAACACTGAATGAACACTAGTGTCATGTCTACATTACGCAATCTAGCACCATATAAAAACTCTAGACTGCTTCTGAATATTTTCTCACTTTTAGGACTAGTTTAACTTCCCTGGAGCTGGCTTCATGGTGCTCTGTGGAAGACACATCATAACAAACCTTCCCACCACTCTTAAAAGGCAGTTGCAACAACCATAACTGATGCCACGCTACACTTCTAAATCGTTTACCTTTTTATCATTTACATTCTTTACAAGGCCCTGAATTATAATTAAAATAGCTTATACCAAACTGTACTTCAGAAGATAATATTTCTGTATTCTTGCCACAAGTTCATTGAGGTGATTGTTTTTTTTTCCTTACAAAACCCTCCTCAAAGAAGACAACAGTTTACATTGTATTTTGTGATAATCTTGTTTTCATAGTCATGCCCTAACGATGCCTACTAAAGGGCAGCCAAGAAAAGGCATGTCAACTTAAACATTCTTGGGTGCAAGCTATATATTGGGCAGCTTAGCCTTTTCAAGACTGAGATGTGTAGTTATAAGCTTAACAAAGACTTCATCTTAGAAACCTTGGTGTTGAAAGCTGGAGTCATATTTAATGATATGAAATGCTGTGCAACAGTACTAGCTTTGGAGTATTACCTCCATACTGGTTTCACTGCTCATTCCCATCCTTTTGTTTTGCACTTTCTTCACAGATTCTTTCACACTGCCAACAGCATCTAAGAAATGATCTGAAGAAAATTAAACAGCTACCAAAAAATTTTTTTGCTCAATTTTATCTTTTTAAGCTGTCATTTTTCTCTAATCAGGTTCATAGCCCAGCTATACGAATAGCTGTGGTGGTGATCTGCAGTGTATAGATGGCAATGAGCACTTGAGATGAATGAGAGTGCTTTCAACCAGTCTTGCTCCTGAATAGTTTGTGTGCTGAAATCACAGCCATGGGGAAATTTGCAAACTGTAATCTCTGGATTTAGATGGCTGAATCCATTTTGGGCCCTTTGCTTTCTGTGTCCAACATGAGCATAATACTTCCCATACAATCAGAGAGGTATTATGTGTTATAGAGAACTGTGATGTATCCAGCTTCAGTGATCTTGTAGGCCACATTGTAGCCTGTGATAGGCTGTCAAAAAACCCAACACTAAAAAAAGCTCCAAACCCCAAATAGTAAACCAAATAGTACTGATCATTCAGTCATTACTGATTTTCACTCTACTCTGAAGACCACTGAGATTGATAAGAATCTTAGACAATTTCTATTATGGGATGTTAGGGGGTGGGGATGTTTGTTTGTTGGGTGGGGGTTTATGCTAAAAAACAGGGAGATGAACTCACATGAATATGACTCTGAAAAAAAGCAAAAATCTGAAGAAGGAGTTTGCCTATGAAGTATGAAAGCGGATAACAGAAAAACTGACTGAAAGGAACAAAGTAAAGTATCTCTTACCTGAAACTCAAACTTTCTAAGGAGATCAGGATAGGGCAAAACCAACCCCCAAACAAAAACACTTCACTTATTTTTATTTCAGTGAGTTTGAAGATCTCTTTTACCTCGTAGAAACCTCCATCCTGCAGTTATAGGGAAAAGTCAAGTCAAAATAATTTAGACACTGTGGCACTGTGGCACTTTCAATTTGCTTAGCATTCAGGTCAGTTTTTCCTCAGTGTCAATCAAAGACAAAGAGACATGGAAGTTGATGGAATTGGAAAAATGGTTTCTAGCCTTAGGCATTTGTTTACTAATCATATGGTGTTGCTCAGTTAAGTGATTCACTTTTAATGGGTTGCTTAGCAGCATAGACCAAAGGAAAATGAAAAAAAATGAGAAGAGTTTGGGTTATAATTACCTCAGTGTCTCCATGTGAAATACTCAATGTGAAAGACAGCTTCTCAGCTGATATAAATTGTAATAATTCCACTGAAATCAAAGGATTAATGTCAAATGACATAATCGGATTATTATTTACCGTAAAGTTATTGTTATTTATAATAAATTTATTATTTATCATAACTTTGGGAAATTAATAAATAAGTAGTCTTAAGGGTGTCAGTACATGGTATCTACTGTAAAGTTGCTAGATTTGCTTTAGCCACAGATGGTAATTTGGGGAACTTAAAGGAAAATCAAATCAACGCATTTTGAAAAATTGTGAAAATCCCACCTTTTTCCTTTTTAGCAGTAGGATATATAGAGAGAATGCTGTATTTGTGCCTTGTTTATGCAGTTTCTGTTGAATGGGGGTTCCTTGCATATAAAACCCTTCTGTACTTGTACTGTATTTGCTGTCATTGCCTCAACTCAAGTGTATTTTCAGTTGTCAGAAAATATTTTTGTCCTGTTCATCTCCTCTGTGGAAAATTTCAACTTATTTTAAAACAAAAATTCAAAAAGAATTGTCAATCCTTTTTTGAAGAAGAATTGGAATTTTCAGTGAAAATCAATATTTCTGATCAATTTTTTTTGTTAGTCAAAAAATCAACCACATGGTGCTAAATAATTCCAGTTAAAAGTTTGCCATGACTTGACAATGGTAAAATATATAAACTGATAAATGATTTACATCACTTGAGTTTTCTAAGGTGTAAGAGCTTCCTTATTTCATTCAGTTTGCTTGACTAGATTGCTGAAGTTCATATTTCTTAAGTGGTATCCCAGACTTTTTTTCTTAAGCTCTGATATCAGAGAGTTTCAGTTTTTTAATAGACATTAATTTTGCTTCTTGGCCATCAGATAATTGTACTGTCAACATTAGCTTCATCATGAGTGCAACTGATTATATTTCCTGGACAAAAAATGAAAGGTCATTATTCAGTAAATGTTCACTATTAATGGAATGTGCTGAATAGATCCTATAATGACTATAAGGGAGCTTAGTAACAGCTCAGTATAGTGATGTTTCTTTTAGCTAGAGGAAACAGAACATTTGAAAAAAACTTCTACGTGGAACAGAAGGTTATTCTGTTCATATAGAAAAATGGATAATTGAATAAATGATTTTGCTTGAATTAGAAGTTTTGACTTATAATAATACAGCATTATCAGAAGTTAGCAATTATACAAAAATTCTCTCCCTTCTATTCCTATGGAAAAAACCCAAACAAACAACCCCACAATGTGGAGTTTCTTCTTTTTTTTTTTTTTTTTCTCTTTTCTTTTGGTGTTTTGTTAAGTCATTATACTTCACATATGTGTTTTATTGATAGCTGCATGCAATTATCCAACAGTGTCTGAAAGCTACTGTACAGCTATTCGTTTAGGATAATAGTCTGAATATGATTGGTACTGGGTCCTTTCAATTTTGAATACCTCTGAATGTACGACATGGTCTGAAACCAATTAAAATCATTTTGGGAAGTTAATTATATACATATAGATATGTTTTCTATTACCAAGAAATTTGAAGGAACATGTACTGAATGCTAAGTTTTAATGTAATGACACCAATTATACTAAAAGTAGAAACTGAAAGAGCAAGGGGGGGCTGTCAAAATGGAAACTTCAATAAGAAGCTCCAAATAAAGGTGATCCTGTTACAAATAAGTTCCTTTCACTCTATAGCTGTGTAAGGGCAAAAAGTTGATATCTGCATTTTGAGAGCAAAACAAAAGAAAACTGAAGGGAAAAATGTCTGATTCAATTTGAAATTCGCAGATGCAACATGCTATGTATGGCAGAATTCCATAAGCTAACTCTAGTGTACACTATCCCCCAAAATCCAAACACGTTTATTAATTTTATACTGTCTAGATGTCAGATATATGCTTGTATTTGTTTGAATTCTCATAATAAAGACTGCAATTTCTACTAATATCAATAAAAAACACACACTGACTATAAATCATGTAATGTAATTAAAATATTAAGATTGTGAGTGGGGGGTTTTTTAAATGACTGCTAACAATGGCTTATTTAGTACACTGAATTTGAGTTATTGTCATTAATAAAATCCAATTTTTATCACAAATTTATTTTAGTTGATCTTTAGCACTATTTTCTACAAAACTAGATTCTTTTTTAAATTAGATTATACAAAAATATTATGTACCTTTCTCATAACACTAAAAAGATTTTTGCGTTGATAGCTGGTGTTCTGCTGTCTGGAGACGTAGTTCAGGAATATGACAATTTGGTACTTTTGAAGCTAATACACCAATGAAGAAAAAAATGTGACAAGCAAGGCAGAAAATACTGATTATTTTAGAAATTCAATCTGAAATCTAAGTACTATAATATTGGTATTTAATGGCTTTAGAGGCATAGCTTTTGGTTCACAGAGGAAGCTCTGAATGATTTATTGTGCATTATTAATACTATTGTGCTGTGAAAATATAATGGTCTTACAAAATGTTTTGTTACTTCAGATTAATGATCTTTATACTATGTTCTATGACAAATGGAAAAAAAAAATGTATTCTGCCCCATGTTGCCAAACTAATCCAGGCATCTATTCTAGAAGAACTACAGAAACCATACACTTCAACAGAAGATTCATGACTGAATTTATATGAACAATTGAAACGTTATAGAAAAAAACAGTAGCGCACTGAAACGTTTTGCTGTAAGGGATACAAAGGATTTAAAAAGCGAGATTCAGAGATATTGTCCTAGCTTAACTGATCTAAAAATATTGGTATTTATTAAAAATACATTAATTACACATGCTTGTGCTTGGAGTGGGGATCCACATTTTATGACACTATACTTCTGTACAAAATGTTTGGAAAGAAAGATACTTTTTCTCTAATGAAGACTGAAATTTGCACCTCCATAACATTTTCTTTACACTGTGTTTAACTTTCTGCATTGCTGCTATATCAGCCGCAAGAAGTGTTTAATTCAATAGTGTGTTTCCACGCTCTTAGCTTCAAAATCTGACTTAAGAGAGTTGGAACATAAAACTAATTTCTCCTGCATTTTTTAACTGTAAAGTTACAAACAGGTAGGTCAGTGACTCATTTTATTTAAAGAAGGTACTGCACTGAAGCTGCTATTTCCTGTTTTTGAGAATTGTTCACACTGTAGTAGGAAAGGAGGTTTACTACTTCTGTTTTCCATGTCCCTGTAATTCAGGCACTGTAACACACGCAGCCAGAACACAGGAAACAATGTACAATGGAATAGAACTTTTTCATGGTCTGGAAACATAAATACGTAAGACTCTATGACAACGAAACCCAAAAGTGAGGTGGCCTGAGAGTTCCTTATGAAATCACATGTTCAAATTATAATGAATGAACTAAACTTAATTAGAAGTTCAAACTATTTTATTTCAGTAAACTTTCCAAATTGCATTTTCTATAACAATGGATTTCTAGACCTTAATGCACAATGATCATTCTTTCTTGGAGGTAAAGTGTCTGTCTTTGGATTTACTTTCCTTACAGAAGCATGGTGGGATGCATATCTTCTTTACTGCGCCTTCAGGTGAATATTAAGCACAATTAAAAGAAAAACAAACAACCTCAATGAGTATTAGGATTGCAAAGTGAAGCAATTGAGTATCAGTTAAAAAAAAGTATTTACCCCCCAGTGCATATCCATAATGACACATAAGCCAATTACACTCTGACGTCTTTCATTTTGCACAGGATTCCCAAGATACAGCAGACCGTATTCATTACAGCTCCCTTCATTCTGGTCCACTGAGATAAGAAACAGGGATAATCCTTACAGACATGAATGAGCTGGTGTCCAACCAGCACAGACTGGGATATGTACTGAGTTCTCGCTAGCCATCTCCAATATTAGTGTAGTTTAGAGCCTGAGGTTATTTACACTGTAAGTGTAGAACACAGACTAAATCTTTTGTGTGAATGGCGGACGGAGCAAACTTGTAAAAGGCCGGCTGAGCACTGGCAATCATTCATGTGCAGTGGCATTGTGAAGATGACAGTTGTGTAGTAAACTCTGATAAATGCCTAGTGATATAATGAAACCTGCAACTCTTTATGTAAACACATATCAATGTAAATCTAGATGTGTATGAATGTACATTCAGACATCTTTTAGCAGAAATGCAAAGGCAAGCTTCTAGGGGTACTCAACGCTACTACTTGCAAAGTTCAAATGGAAGGTCTCACTGTTTCCAATCATGTGTGTAAGATCTATTTATTGATTGACAGAACAAAGCAAAGCATTTTTTTCTAATCTTATTTTGAAAAGAATGAATATATTGTCTGAAAAGTAAAAAAAAAATATAAATCAATCTCAGATGCCTGAAATGGAAAATATCAGCTGAAGTGCTTTATGTTTTGTATAGTTGTAATCATCTGAAAACAAAAGCTTGTAATGGAAAATGTCAAATAATAGCTGTCTTTAAAGCATTTATTATTTAACTGCCTACAAAACTATTATTTTGGAACAACAGATGGCTCCTTTTAGAAGTAGTGTTGGTTTGGAACACTGGAAAAGTAGGAATGAACATTTAAATAAAGTGAATAAACTTGTATTATTAATCTCCTTTATTGTATATTGTATATGGATATGTATACGTGGATCCCTGTAGCATTATTCAAAGCTGTTCTACAATCCCCAAATGACAAATATGCAGGTGATATAAGGTTGGTGTCTGACCGTCTTCACAGTATCAGTTTATCAGCCACTTACCATTTAGTCTCAGGCGGGACGCCACCCTCCATCAAATGTTTTTACAGTAGGAAAAGAAGGTAACTGAACAGACAGAAGTAAGAATGAAAAATCTACCATCCACAGAGAAAAGGTGGAAAACAAAATTTTTGAAGGATTGTATTGCAAGCCTTGTGGTGTACCACCAAAGAAGAATGGTTTACATGGTGTATACTACCAAGGAAGAAAAGAGAAATTGAAAATTAGAGCTACTGGACAAGAACGGACTCTCTTGGAAAGTGGCCTTGGCATCTGAAAATGTGGAGAGCAACAAATTTTGAGTGCGAGCTTAACAGATTCTCCTAAGTGAGAGACAAATCCAGTTACTCAGTACTCTAATACGGTAGAGGTAAATCACTAGAGAGGGAGTCTTGTTGAAATGTTCTTTAATACAAAATGTCTCATCAGCATTGCTCATCCTATTTACTAGAAAGGACTTGATAATATCACAGTCTATCTTTTGTAGGTTAATTATCTAATTTCTTAGAATATGGCCAAACTTTAATTTTGTTAAGTCACTGTAAATTGCATGATATTTCCTAATCATAGTTTCTTTTTAAAACAGGTCAATTACACATTTCATTGGTGAGACATCATATTAGTTAACAGTAATTCTTTCAAATGAATACTAATAATTCCTTTTTTCCATAGCTAAACATATTTTTATAGTCATGAATATGCACAGTTGTTACTTTCTTCTGACAATTTCAATACTAATGAGTCTTGTATAGTAACAACTGATGTACTTCTAAGTGCTGAAATACAGCACTTAATGCACCATGCACAGATACTTAGAAAATAGTTTGCTGAAAGCCAAGTGACGTCTATTCAAGAGTTTTATATGTATTTTTGCAGTTTTTTTATCATATGTATCTATATAGACATACACATACATTTAAAACTTAGGCAACATAGCATTTTTATGATTAATATAAAAAGGAAGTTATTTTATAATAATCAAGTAGAATTAAAAGCAAACTTTGTAAGTTGTGTGGTAACCTCAGGAAACTAAGTATAGCACATTTTTTCTGCACTGAAAAGCTAAACTTTAGAAAAAAAAAAAGATATGACTTCTATAAAGAGCAGGAGCTAGTAAATTTTCCTTTCTTATTTAGAATTTCTATTAAAGTCAATAGGAATTAAAAAAAAAAAAATAGTGAAATGCCAAAAAAGGTGATTGAAATAGAATGCAGCTGAATGTGATACTGTATTGTTGCTACTCAGTACAAAGTAGCTTGCATTTCTTCAAGCTCTTTTGCAACATCTTAGGCTTGTCAAATTACTACAAAATAATTTTGCATTTAACTTACAAATGCATGAGTAGATATGCTAACAAAGACTCTATAATCAGTTGTTACAATGCTGGGTTATGCTCGTGAATCCCAAACAGCACAAACTTGCCAAACACAGCAATGAATTGTTTTGGGTTTTTTTTCTGACTATACCTGCCGTGTTTCTGCTGTGTTTCTGGTACATTGTTGTTTCACTGATTTAGACTTTTCCTTTGAAAGGCTTGCCAATGTAATGGAAACTGAAATAACAATTACAGTACCTTTGCTTTGGTACGCTGTTGAAGGTATACACTGGGTACTGCAATACTGCAGGGTGTCTTGCGTCTTGCCTGAATGGTGCCACTTTCTACACGTCCGTGGCGAACACAGGCTATGGATGGGTGAGAGCTACCCCAAAGCACTGCCCAGATGCACGAGTCCACAACTAATTAGCTCTACACAACTCTGACTGACTAAATCCATTTGATGTTAGCTAGAAAAAGAAGAAGAAACGGGCAAAAGCTATGTAACCACTGTTAGCTTCACACTTCTGCAGCACATTTGGGGTGGGAGAGCACACAGTGACAGGGTAACAACTGCTAATTGGCCTCAGATATAGAGAAAGTCATGACACCCCACAGCTCCTAGCCTGTACATGTGGGACAATGGTGCCATGCAATCTGTACCGGCTTGGCAGACCTCAGCATGCCAGATTGGGCAGGAGATGCGCAGCCCAAAGAGCCTGTTGACCTTAAAACTTCAAAGACAGCAGGCCTATGAGCTGAAGTAACTTGCTTTGTACATAGTTGTTGGATATCTTATTGCTTGATGTATTAAGTATTTGCCTTTATTCTAATGATTCTGCGTCACATTTTATGTTGCATTATAGCAGAACTTTTCACTATTTGGAAATAACTAAATTTGTACAGCTTACGCATGAAAATTGTCCCACCAATATTGTTATTAACTGATGAGTCAGATCACTAATCTATTAGTTTAATAGTGTTTTTAAATTAAATCCAGTTTAGTTATACACCACTTCCCAAGCTTCCTGCCTTTGTTGACAAACCTGGGTAGTTCAGTTTCAAATTGTGGAGCTAGGACCTAGGTTCAGGACCTCTAGCACCACTACCTTACTCTTCATGTAAGCAATAGCCTCAAAACTATCCATCTAGAAAGCTCAGACCATTTTGTGTATGAAGAAGGAATCATTTGAGGCACTCATGAGCTGTCCTCACCTCATCTGAAACCAGAAAAAATTTGATATTGATACTGACTACCAAGGTCTTGCCAGCACAGAATCCTTAATGTCTTCCAGAGATAGCTTTTTTCAGCCAGTTAACATATATAGGAACACTATATATCGTTCCATATAGTACTTATTTAGGAGCACACTCCTCAGAAGCATCATCTTCACAGGCAGTTGATGATCTTGATGCCTATTGCTAGCAGATAGAATTGTCTGTCTGAGAAAGGACTTGTCTGTCTAAGAAAGGACTCGAGAATATCCTGATATGTGTCTTCTCTTCTCTAACATGTCTGTCAAGCAGCCTTTGCCTCTGGTCAGTGTGTCACTTGGATGAAGCAGCAGTCCTGCATGTTCCTCTTGACAAATTCATGGTCTCTGTTTTTTTCTCCCTGATCTTGACTGAACAGAACCTGGGGTTCCTCTGGTTCCTGAGTTCAGAATCACCTTAGGTTCCAACAAATGTTTATATTCAGCTGAGACCCAGTGAATGAAAAGAGTTTTTTGGTGTTGTTTGGTTGTTTTATTGTGGTTGGTTGGTTGTTGGTTTGGGTTTTTTTCGGTTTTGTTTGGTTTTGGGGTTTTTTTGGTTATGTTTTTTTTTTTTTTTTTTAATATACACTGTTTTTCATATAGATCCACACACTCCAAGTAGTTTAGCGGGCTTTGGACTACCTCATCTGTGCAGGGCTCCAAGAACCACATGATGGCAGAATCAAGCCTACAAACTCTTACAAAAAGATCAATACAAGATTTCTTATTTCTGTAGATTGATTGATGCCTTTAGTCCTAGTTCGCATGTGCTTGACTCCTGTCTTACCTATTTAGATTATTCCGTTATTAGGTACGTGACTTCATGTATTTGTGCCTTCAACAAAAAGTACACAGTATTCTCTGAGGCCAGTAAACATTGCTGTCAAAGAAATAATTGATAGGGACGGTCCAGAAAAAACAAAATTATCCATCATTTGTTGATACAGAAAAATGTTAACAGATATCTTTTATATCATGAGACATGGGGAGCCAGGAGTACAAGGAAAAGTATTTATATTTGCTTTAAAGTCATTTAAATTGGCAAATAATTAAAAGTGGAAAAAAATATATTTTAATGTACATAAATACCTGACAGATACACAGACATGTATCTGTATGTCTTGATCTTGTTCCAAAAGTGCTACTCCTTTGGGTTAATACTCTTGTTACCATGGCCTCTTTGTTATGCCAATGGCAAATCACGATGAATATCAGACGTTTACATTCTGCCACAGGAAGATTAGAAATAAAAAAAAATAAAACACTTCATGTGTTCTTTTTTTGTGTGATATGTTGAATCTTTTACCTTGATAAAAAAAGTGTTTCAGTATTTGCAATAATTTTTTTTTGTAGTTATGAAATACCTTAGGTGTGCCCCAGCATAAAATGAATCTTAAAAACCATTTATAGTAATTCTGTACATAACTTCTTTTAAACAGAAACTGCCTAGGGATCGCTTCAGCTTTCACATTAAACTCGTCTATACTCTCTGTACTACAGATTGGAAATTTTGCATTCAAGTAACATTCTTGCTTACTTGAGTTATATTGCTTAATTTCTCCTAATGTAATGACCTTTTGATTCCAGATTCCCTGGATGTACTTTAATGTAAGTAACCCCTGACTGGAGTATTTATTATGTGGAACCTTTAAAGACAATTAGCCCTTCCTTTGAGGTTCAAAAGATGTTTGGCTTTCATTCTTTTTCCAAAGATTTTTATACATGAAAAAGAATCTGTGCAATTATACATATGTGTATGTATTTATATACACAGTATATATAATATGCTATATATAAATGTATTTGCAATATGAACTGTATGACTAGGTATTAATTGCTCATAAGTTAAGGTCTAATGCTTTCCTCTTCTTTTTCAACCGCATCTCCTCTAATACAAATACACCCAGAATATTGTATGGGAGACAGTGTCAGTATTTTTAGAATTAAGTTACTTATACACTTGTAATATAGAATCATAGAACCATTTAGGTTGAAAAAGACCCTTAAGGTCAAACCACAAAGCTAACACTGCCAAGTCCACCACTAAACCATGTCCCTAAGTGCCACATCTACGTATCTTTTAAATACCTCCAGGGATGGTGACTCAACCACTTCCATCGGCAGCCTATTCCAATGCTTGATTTTTTCCTAATATCCAATCTAAACTTCCCCTGGCACAACTTGAGGGTGTTTCCTCTTCTCCTATCTCTTGCCATTTGGAAGAGGAGACCAACACCCACTTCGCTGCAACCTCCTTTCAGGTAGTTGTAGAGAGCGATAAGGTCTCCCTTCAACCTCCTCTTCTCCAGACTAAACAAACCTAGTTCCCTCAGCCACTCCTCATAAGACTTGTGCTCTAGACCCCTCACCAGCTTCGTTGTTCTTCTTCGGATGTGCCGGCATACATTATATATAAACTGATATACCCTACTGATATATTTGGCCAGTATCTCTTTTGAGGGCTAGAACAGAACACCATGATTATATGATCTAATGTCTTTAATCAACTCTATTTAATATTATGTATATCAAAATTATAAGCTGTGCCTGAGCTGTAGCATTTTGAAAGGGGTGTGTCCAAAAGTGATACAAATGAAAAAAATTTGCTCTATCCTTAGCTAAGTCCCTTTTCCCTTTTTTAATTTCTATCTTTCTTGAATAACTATATCCTATTTCTAAACAGAATTTTTTAGCAATAAATTCCAAATATTTATTCTCAATATAGTTACAGTGTTTTCCTAAGTAAAATATAATGCCTCTCCTTTGGGCACTGAATTGACAAGAGGACCAAGTTGCCAGGAGAGTGGGAAAGAAGTGCTTATCTTAAAAATCATGGATACTCATATTAGCTGTATTTAACTAGGAAAATTAACATACTTCCTTTAAGAGGTATGGGGGAAAGAACTGGATTTTTTTTTGAGGTGGAGTTAGACAGTATTTCTGAAGAAGAAATCACATGGTGTGAGGACATTAGAAAGAGCTCACTGAATCCGAAATCCTTATGAGTCTTATTTCTCATGAAAGAGTAGTATACGTAAGATTCATTAAAGAAGCAGTAAAAAAGCTTTTCCAGGCTGAAGAGGACTGTAGGTTTCTGAATAAGTGCAAATCCTGTCCCATTTACAGGTGGGCATCTAGGCTAATTGTCAGAAACTTCATCAAACTCTTACTTACATCAGTGGCAAACCTACCTAGTTTAGGAGAAATGCAGGCCTGACTTGTGAGGAAGAACTGCTGTGGAAAGCATGGCAAAGCCATGGAGGCCTATCAAAAGACAGACAAATATCCACTATGAATATTTATGAAACAAACCACCAAGATGAATTTACTAAGCAATTATTGACTTATTCACTCAGAATCTAAGATAAAGTGCTATATAAATTGAAAGGAAAATAATTTTACTTCTGCTAATCTCCTTCAGTGGAAGCCACAGAGCTTTGCCATTGACTTTCCATAGCAGTAAACCCCATCTCTCTGAGCATCTCTGATGCCTAGAGTTGTAAAGATGTAAATTAAGAAACGAGCATTGATAAAAGCCTTCAGTTACTAAGTGCATGCATTGAAAAGCTGACTTCCCTTTGACTGACAAGTATGTACCCAGGAAAAATGACAACCTTATTAAACTTTAGAATATTTAATTAATTAGTCTTACTTGCAAATGTTTCAAAATGAAGTGCAAAGTGCACTATACTATTAAAACAAGCATAAAAGCAACCATGTTGGATTTAATGAGTTTAAAAGGTGTTTTGTGAGGATGTAGGCAATCATTCATAATACCAAATCTAGAGAAAATCAACTTAATGGATTTAATGACTTGGGAATAAACTGCAAAGAAAAAAAGCTTATAAGATTTTTCATCGCTAATTTTGTTTTTAAAAATATTTTATTTTCACATTCTGTATTGAAGATGTTGCCACTTATAGAGGTCTTTTTCCAAAGAAGACTTCAGCATTTTGTGGGTCTAATACCACAGGGACAGAGGACTTTTCAACTTTTATGTCTGAGTGTGTGCCATCATCTTGCTTAGGCTCTAGGGCTAATGCACTTCCCAGTTCCTAATGGAACAGGAACAAGATGAGCATTGGAGCTCCTGCTGAGCACATCAGAAAAGTTAAAGGTATCTGAAATTTTAAGTAGCTATGAAAAGTGATTGCAAGTTAAAAGCCTGCTGTTTTCTCTTAAAACACTGCAATAATGTGTAAATTAAGCTGCATAAGAAAGGGATAACTCTTAAGAAGCAACTTGGGTTCTCTGTACATGGAAATGAATTGCTAAGCCGTATTGGATAATTTTATGTGGGGGGGAGAGAGAGGGAGACCAAAGGAGAAGTCAATTATTTTATAGTGTTAACTCAATAAAGCAAGGTTTTGCCTATATTTTCTTATCTGATGGAAATATACGTGTCACCATTAAATAGTACACATAAGAGTAAAACCAGTGACATACAGAGCTGCTGTCTGTGCGTTCCTACAAGAAGCATACAGAGGATTGCACTAGCAGGCATCTGAGTCTTAAACTGGTCGGTTCCAGTCATTGCTTTGAAAGACCTGAGGGAATCCCAATATAAGCTGAATAAAGCTTTACCAGTTGCTTACAAGGACAGTCTAGAGGACTGGGATTTTCCAGCCCTCTTTGACTAACTGACAAATAAAGCAACTGTCTAAAACTCTCCACAATATATTTTTTTTATTTGAATAGAAGTAACTTTTTCCAGTCCCAGTTTATATTGATATTGGCTCTCTATGTCACTATGTTACTGTGGTCTATAAAGATTTGATCTAAGATGTTTCAGGATTCTGTGTAGATATGTAAATCGGAGCAGAAACAATTCTGCAGCAAAGATATTGATTTAAATGTTTTCCTTTCACTTCGATGAAGTTCGTTGCTATTATCCTGCTCCTGTATGTTGACACTGGAGACTCATTTTGTACAGCAGGTAAGGAATTGCATAAGAGCAAGTGGCTTCACTAAGTTACATTAAAAAGAAAAGAAAGGAAAAGAAAGGAAAAGAAAGGAAAAGAAAAGAAAGGAAAAGAAAAGAAAAGAAAAGAAAAGAAAAGAAAAGAAAAGAAAAGAAAAGAAAAGAAAAGAAAAGAAAAGAAAAGAAAAGAAAAGAAAAGAAAAGAAAAGAAAAGAAAAGAAAAGAAAAGAAAAGAAAAGAAAAGAAAAGAAAAAAGAAGAAAAGAAATAGAGGAATCTTGAGTTCTGTTCTGATTTAATCACCATATGCAGATTTATTACAGCAACAACATCTGTTTTTGGCCAATGTACTACACTTACATTTGTACTTGAATTTTGCATTTCACCTCCTGTACTAAGATATTACATTATGTTGCTGACACGAAGTCAAAGTGTAAGAGCTCCTAACGCTACATTTTACGGGTTACTGTGGTTTGGCTGTCTTTGAGTGCACACAGAGTTCTGACAACAATTCCATACTGCCTAATCAGACCTGTGGGATCTATACAGAAGAGGTAAAGCTGAGTTACATGGAAATACACAGAAATGTGCTTGGTAAGATTTTAGTTGATTGTTTTTAAAATGAAGGACAGATCTTGTTAGGGTACATAGTAGGATTTATTTCAAAGGCTGTCTCTTAAGTTTTTTAAAAGAAACAGCTATTGTCCTTAGGCACATAACTGTGGGAAATAAAGCTGCAGAAAACTTGTGGATAAAATCATAATACATTGAACTCAATGGCAGAGTACTTGATAACTTCCGTATAACCATAATTTTAACCTGTAAGTTTGACAACAAAAGGGAGAAAGGTATTAGGACTGTCTTTTCAAGCTCTCTTTATCTAAAATGTCACAAATGCTACTTTTTTAATAGGTTGACGCCTGTTGTAAGTGTATCGACAGCGAATGTCATGTGAGCAAATGTTTTAAAGGAACTGCTCTCATTTTGCTATCCAAACCTTATGATTACTTTCTTTTATGCAGACATTTAGCTTTTTTCTTAGTTATCCTGTTCAATCAAGTTGAGAATTACTGCAGGATTCCACACAAGCAGGCCACAGCTGTGATTTATGTAGAAGACATCTATGTTGGTCAGAACTATCCTTCTGTTATTTTCCTATCAGAAAAACAATTCACTTAATAATGTTCAGAAAAAAACTGTGAAACACAAAAAAAGGGATAAATATGAAACGGAGACCTGATACCCAGATGGAGAATGTAATTTATGTGCTATTACATTTTTTTAACCTGACATTTCACTCATAATTCCTAACTGCCTAGCTCGTGTGTAGGTAAATTAATATTACTACATCTAGATAAGTATTTGGAAGAGGGAGCAAAAGGAAAGAATATGGTGAAATACAGAGGATATAGAAAGAAAATACCTCTCATCTCTCCCTAACAAAGAAGCACCAAAACCTAGGACTGAATAAAATGAGGGAAAAGGAATGAAAGTCTAATTAAAATGACAGATAAGAAATTAAAAATAGGAAATGAGTGAATTAACATTGTAAAGGGTGATTAAAAAAAAGTCAAGTGTTGCTTTAATAGTTTCATTGCAGAATGTGTATATATTTGGTCATTTTTGTTCCATTCTCATTAGGGGCTTGCTTTCAAGGATGTCATTTATCATCATTTTATTTTCTCCTTGTCATCACTTTTTTCTTCCTTTTTTCCTACGTTGAATCTTTTATGGAATTGATATAATATACACCATTTTGGGAATCTGTATGCGTAAAGCAACCTCTGCAGCTAAGGCAGCTGCATGGGAACCTTTTCAAGAGGCTGATGCAAAGCTTTTAGATTACTCAGGTGGGATTTTAATCAGATGTTCAAATTTAAAATCAATGACAGGAATTAGAATTTGGAAGGTGTCTCTTTAAGTCCTATCATAGAGCCCCACTTCCTTTTTGTAGCCTTAATTGCAACAGAAAATAAATTTCATAAGAAGACATACAGCTCTAAACATGATGCATATTCAGTGCTGTTAAACTAAAGCAGTAATTAGTATAACTAAAGGCAAACTAGGTAGAAATATAAGGATTATTAAGGATACTATACGATTGAATCTGATAAGGTTCATTTACCAAATACGTTGACCTTAGTCTTCTTTTGTACATTCATATACTATTGTGTTTGTTATCTATTTCTATTAAGTTTTAATTGAAATCTAAAAAGGAGGTTATCAAAGAAATGACTAATGTTCTGTTGTGGGTGTTTTTTTGCTGTGATTTTTCTTCCTGTACAACAACAAAATTGGTATGATGGCAGTGCAATACCTCATAGTTTTTCTTTAATCAAGCTGATCATGTTTAAATGCAATTTTGTTAATGAATAAATTTTTACATTTCATTGAACAGCTAGTGATATTGTTGAAAACAAACACAATTTGATCCATCTCTCAAACAAACCTGAAGAAAAGTACCAATATTTTCACAACTGCTTGTTGCTTTTAAAGGCTTTCCTTCTTTGACAGTCTGTTTTGTACACTTTCTTTAATGGGTTATTATGGCTCAGAAAGCCTGTGAGGTAAACGGTCTAACATTAGTATGATAAAGATGGTGAAAATATTGAAGAATAAAACTGTAAAAATTAGATTAGTAAAAGATTTTTAAAAAAAAAAAAATAACACAAAATTCTTATTAAGTTTTTATTTGTTTTTAAATATATTAGAGACCCTTACCCATATATTTAATAGCAGAAATATCACAGTTGGGATTAAAAAGAGAAGTGTTCAGGAAACAAAACTGAAATTCAGATACCTGGATAACCATTTCTAAATAATCTCACTCAAACATGCATGTGTGTCTGGTAAGGGCTAAACAACACCCTGAGCAACTCTACTAAGGAAAACATAGAATTTTAATGCTTGCCATAATCATGGTTTCTTGATAATCTGGCCCTGCTTCACCTTCTTCCCATTTTCCACTGCGAATGCCAATATTTATGTCTGGTTCTTCCAGTTCTTCCATTTTTCCAAGAATACTTGAGTTAGTCTATGATTAATGTATTATGGCCTCAGAATCACGTGTTAGCACACTGATTTAATTGATTTGCAAACAGGGACTGATTCTTATGTAGACATTTTGTCCACCTATGTGCTTCTCTAAATTTTACTGATTCCCAGCTGATAGAACCACAGAAGGGACTGTAGAAGGTTTAGAGACAGTCCTTTGATGGGCAATTCACTTCTGTCAGAGAAAAGAAGAAAGGAAGAAAATAATTACAGAAAAAGAAATGAATGTGAATTGAAAAGGGACCTTACCAGACAGTAAATTGAGTTAATACAAATAAAAAAAAAAAAAGATAAGTTTTTCCATCTTATTTTGCAGCACTTTTTTATTATTTAAACATGCAACTCATAAGATGTTTGAAGAAGTAGTTTAAGAAGCTCTAAAAGGAAAAAATGTCATTGAGATAGTTTGTAAAAAGTTAGGGGATATTTAAATGTGTAAGTGTCTAGGTAAGATAAGTCAGAAGAAATGAAATCAGAGTTAGCCCAAATCTAAACACAACCATTCTGTCTACAAATTTGTTTTCAGGTTGTTTTGATTATAACAATGCAAGTAGATAAGACTGATAGTAACTAAAATGCATTTGCTGATGTTTTGAATGATAATTCTGAAAACCATCAGTCTCCAAAAGGATAGAAAGTATTCTGTCAAATTTTTACATTCAGGCATGTGTTGTAATAGGGAACATGGGCCCTTCAATAGCTGAGAACAGTCTGTGGATTTAATTGCCATCTGGCGAAGTTATATAAGATTTCCAGCATAGAAATACATATTTAGATCCTTGCCTCTCAAGCAGACTATGTCTGAAAACAGAAGTGAATGACTATGAATCCAGAAATGTCAGTGGTTGTAGAGGTTTCCCCTGAGAGAACTTGGAGGGTGCTGCTTCTAAATGCAAGGCAGGGGCAGAGCCTTGTAGAAATCTTTTGGACTGGGGATAGTTTATTTGGAGTCAAGTATATGTACTCTATTAACTGGGTACAGTTAACCTATATTTTTTTAAATTGACAAGACATATTTAGAAATTTTACATCAGTGACTGTGGCACACATTGTCCTGACTAGTAATAGGACTATTAGTATCAATTAACACTGAACAGCACAGCTCTCCATCGATGGCTTTTTGTTGACAGAGGGAACCTTCATATAATACCAGGTGGAGTCAAGCTTTCTCAGAGTAATAAAAATAACTGTTCTCTGTATGTAAGATAATAGTGCCCTTGAGTTCTGGGAAGAATAAGACCTTGGTTTCTTTGTCTTCTCTCAAGTAGCCATCTGTGTGACTAAAACTTGGTTAGTTTATACCTTCCCTCTCAACAGTAAAGCTTAGTCTGTGTAGCACATTACTGGACTTTCTGACATTTATGTGCCTCTCACAGACAAGACGAAATTAGGTGGAGTTTCTCATACATCTGTTTTCACTAAATACCTTCTAAAGCCGAAGCTGCCAACTGTTAACATGAAAAATTACAGAGATTGTCCCTAGCTTCTGTGTACAGCTTGGCTGCTCTTATGCTGCCCATGGCAGTGGGTATGATGAGGAGATAATTGCTTAATTTATTTGCTGATGTATGTAGCTTCTGGGTGATGGTGCGCATCTGGCCGTGGTACTCCTTATTTAATTTCTGCAAAGAACACAACATAGCCTTACTAGGTATGACAGAGGATAACTACTATCACTAAGAAACATTTTTCATCTTCAGCCACATCAAGTAGAAAGTGATAGCAGAGTCTGTTACAGCTACAGGACAAGCAATTAACATCAATTAGCATGTAATGATACATAAATTTTTGAAACTGTTATTCTTCTACAGATGTGAACTACAGCGCACTAGTTTGTGAAGTGATAAAGATAACTCTAGTATCATGTCTTGTTGCCTGTGTAGCTCACTTGAGCCCTGTGCTCAAAAAAGCTAAGGAAAAGACAGGAAATTTCTGACACAGTAGCCAAGTGAAAAGTTTGTCCTGCAGCTTCTTCCTCCTGGAAAAGTACTTTTAAAGCCATAGTAGCTGTGCTTTGTAATTTCTGATGTAGAGCAGTCCCCTAAAGTTATAGATCCATTATTTTAATATATAACCCCCTATCTGACCCTGCCAAGAGATATGTATATCAAGGATGGATGCTTATCCTGGTTGGAAATGGGTGTGTTGACTGAAGGTGCAATGCATAAAACTAGTTTCTAGTTTCACTGTAATGAAGGCCAAAAATTATTTTGAGTTTGCTGCAACTTTTGGTAAGAGTTATTTGACAGGGGCCATGGATGGAGACTGCGAGATGTAACAGAGCACAATGCCTTTCCTCGGAAGACTCTCCTATGTGTGCCTTAGAGTGAAAAATGGTAGCCTCTTGTTGATATCCTCCTGTCCAAATATTTAACAAAGATCACTGAAATGGGTTTATGGTACTGCCACCACCAGTGATTGTAACTCAAAAAGATTGCCTGAAGTATCCTGAATTTGAACAAACACTGGTCCCAAGATGCCTGACAGCATGAAGAAGATTCACTGACTCCTAAAGCTGCTACAAAGGGATTCTGTCTCTGAGAAATGCTCAGTCCTTTAATGGGAAAGCTGCTTCCACATGGCAGTCTGCTTAGAGACATATGCTACTCCTCTCTGGTATTGTTTCTGCACTGGGATCTGGAACACATCTAAGGATCTCAGGGACAGCTGGTGGTAAATAGGTGGTGTGGGGGTACTGGGCACATGCTGGGAGGCTTTCTGGAACCCACACAGAAATTTCACTCTGAAAGGAATTTAGATCAAATGCACCAAAAACACTTTGAGACCAAAGAAACAATAGAAAGTAACCAAAGTCATAAGGGGTTTCTCATCAAAAACAATTACTGCTCTGAGTTAAGTTGCTGAGATATGTGTACTCTGAAAGAAATATGGACATGGAAGGAGTGCCTACAAAATGAATTGAAAATTTTGAAATTTTTGAAGATTTTGTTTGAATTTAGATTTCTAAAATAATTAGCTAAGTTTTGAACTTACCTAAGTAACTACTTAATAATTTAACAGGAACTAATCCATATGTAAAAAGAAAACGAAATTGGGAAAACATCAAGTGTGGTAACTACTGTGTGAAATGAGAGACAGCAGCATGATCCAACATGGAGCTAAAAAGGCCCTGATAAAATAATTCGTCTTCAAATAACTGATGCTCTCAAGGTGGGAAAGGAGATAAGGTTTTATGATTTGCATAAGAAAAGTTTATCTTCAAGATGAAAATAAAAGGAAATGAAAAATACAATAGACTGTTTATTGTATTCAAAGAACTATGACCCTTCCCCTCCTCAAGTCATACCACCAGTATTTTTTTGATTAACCACCAAAAATTTTGCAATTTCTGAAATAACTATCTTCCATGAAAGCTAAAACTTGATTCCAAATAATCATTCTCTTATTTCTTGGTATATACAAATTTATTTCTTTGCTAACAAGCAAGTAAGACATGAAACTAATTAGCTTCCAGCCAAAGTGAATAATTAAGAAACTTTGGTGACGATTAGTAACAATTGGTCGTAATGAATAATTCTCCAGCTGTATTTCTTACTAATTAAACTTCATGAACAGAATATTAATATATAGCTAAAATAGCTTTCATGTTACAACTGTATGTAGTTCTCACTCATATTAAGGTAATTCATCTGACATGTAATTAGTTATTCTCAGTTTATATTGGCGTATATATGAAGTATTCAATATGGCTGTCAAAAAAGGTGAGGTATAAAAATATCATCATATGAATAGTATAGATCAGTTCTGGCATGCAAAGACAAAGTTCTACTTTCCACATAGTAATGCTACCACAGTCCAAATACGCTATTTTCACACTGATTTTCTTTTACCTCTTGCAGAATTTGAGCATAGTCCGATTGTGAAGATGGATTGAGGGAAAGGGGGAGGGTGGGGGGAGAGGGAGACTTCCTATTACTTTCTTCCTGGAGAACAATCATATTTCTTTATTCAGTAATATCTAGATTCAGTAAAAGATGTGACCATCTGTAAGAGACACACATAGTCCCTGGGACACAATTCCCTATTTTTGTGCTTTCTACCTACTTTTTTCTGCCTGTGCTTTTGTGTGATCTAGATTCATGATAGCTGACAGTTCTCAGTTGGGATATGGAGAAGCCAAGCAGCATGTATGTCTTAAATTTTTCCACCCTCTAGAGCAAAAAAAACATATGAAGTGCCAGTTCACCAAATTAGCTGATGTGTGATCTTCAGAAATGTTAGTTTGGTCTTATAAATTGGAGGAAGGAGACACAAATAGGCTGAAGAATGAAGGTGACCTTGTTGGCCTGCCTCCTATTCAGCTATTACTGTAACTTCAAGGGCATGGCCTTCAAGTTGCAGTTCTGAAGCTAATCTTAAATCTAGTCTTGAATTATTTCAGATTTAGGCACCTAACCCCTACTTTAGTTGCCAGAGTTTTTTATTGGAGCTATTCCTGGATCTGTGTAGCTGGTTGGGGTACAATTATTGCTGCTAACCTGATCCTAATAGAGTTTACTGTGCGCCTGTCACCAAGGAGAATCTTACGACTGGTTGCACATAAGAAATGAACATATCACATTTTTCACACATTGACAAGATTTTAATTACTTTTTAAGTAATGTTAATGTCCATCAAATAAATACAGATTTCCTAAATGACTTTAAAAACAGCCTCTTGAAAATGCTAAAGCCTTTGTAAGAATGTCAAGAGTACTCTACTGAATCTTAGGATAACATCTGTTTTCAAAAAGGATGACAGGAGAGAGTTGCACAGTGTATGGGTACACTCAAAGTCATATATTTATGTGGAAAAGCAAGCCAGTGAAGACACAGCTGGAATTCAAGAGCTACTGATTTTATTCTGTTTATTCAAAGGAAATTATTTTATTCTGTCCCCTTCTTGGGGGAGGTGAAGGAGGAACTGTGAAGTACAGTTATTTAAAAATCCTTTATTAAAAAATAGTGCTGTATAATGTAAATGTGCTTAAAAAGAATAAACACAAAACTAAGCAGATTACTCTTTCTCGCTGTCCCTGCAACTCAAAAAAAAAAAAACCAAAACCAAACAAAATCAACTAAAAGACATAGTTTTATTAGAGTGCAATCTCTCTAATTTACCCTATTTGAACATTATTTCCATAGTACACAATAGTATTGCTATCACTTACTTCTTGCTATCATTTATACTGATAGGTAGGTCCTCTTCCTTCTAGAGCTGGTTGTCTACAGAGGTCTTGAATTTTTCTTGTGAGAAGGGTTTGAAAAAAGTGCATCTATTGCTGAAACTCTACGCTTCTTTCCCACTCTCATCACACCTTTGGAATTGTTATTAATTTGTCTTCTCTTCCTCATTCTAGAATTTATTATGCGGTCAACAAAACAGAATATAGCCTGTAGGAATAAGAGTTAGGCGAGAAATTATCTAACCTTTGATAATTATGAATGTGAAGAAAAGATGGATTTTCATCTAAGACATGGGAATGGCAATCTGGTTTCATCTCTGACTCTGCAATTACAGACGTAGAAATTGGGCCCACATACATATAGACATTTAAGCACCTAATTCTGCAGATAGGCACCAATGCTCCAATCCTCAAAGGTACCTAAATACCATCTAAAGTTAGGTGTCAGCATTTAAACATTTTTTAAGAGCTGGGCCATATTTATATAGAAATTAATGGAAAAATCTTCCAATTTACTCCTGAAATATCTTGTATCCTAACTAGCAGCACCTTTGGCTTCCTAAAGATTCTTAAATTCTTAAAGTCTTAAATGTTTCAACTCAGCTTCATTCTCAGAAATTAGGGCAATAGTCCTTTGATCCACCTCTCTTCTCTCAGCCTATCTATTAGGATGTAGTGTCATATTGCACAAGTCCATAGGCAATACAAAGTGCCAATAATAATTCCACTCAAATTTCTGGAATATATCTGTTGATACAGAGTTTTGGGGGAAGTGTGGTTCAGCTCTAGCATGTCAGATAAGTAACAAAGTAAACTGCTCTGGAGAATCTTCTACTGAAATTATGAATCCGGTCAAGATTATGAATTATTCAAATTATGAATCAGGTCAAGAACACACTGAGCATAAAGTCTTTTTTCTTTTCTTCCTTTCTTTGAAATATTTCTGCTTCTTCCTAATCTAGTGGGGTTTATGTTGTATTAAAGATAGTCATTCTGGATTTTGGCTCATACAAAGTTAAACACTTGCACAGTAAAATGAGGCATTATTAATAATATGAAAATATGAGAAAGGCAAATTAATACTGAAGCTGCAAAGTGGTACTTATTAAGTACTGAAATGTGCATGTGGAATGTGTGCCACATTTGTTTGTCAATATTACTGTGGCAAATACAAATTATTTGCTACAAATAATCAGATAAAGAAGTCACAATTATTTTGTTTTATCTCAGCACCCTAAGGACACTTTAAGTCCTGACTGTCCAGTTCCCAGTCCCCTCAGGGATTTCCCCACCCTGACCATAGCCCAGGACCCCATCTCAGCCCTCCAGGGCCATCGGCACCTGCCCCAGCGATGCCATAGCAGGGCTGGTCTCCAGCTCCCCACAGCCCTATCCTGCCTGGCCACGGCTCCCACTGAGCCAGGCCCACCTGTGGGCCATTTCCTGGCCTGGTCTTGGCCTGTCCCCAGGGAGGTGCCCGATGCCTGGGGCTGGGGCTGGGGCTGCCCTGGTGCCCCCTGCGGCCCTGCTTCTGGCTGGGGGGTCGGACGGGACCTGACTGCCCTGGCACAGAGGGAGCTGCTGGCCCCTGTGGCACATTGACATTATTTTTTTTCTGCTTTTCTTGCTACAACTCAGAAATGGATGTCAGGCAACAGCTGTGCAGCTGAGCAGCTGCAGTATGGATTTCTTCACTGCTCACTTTTTTGGCTCTTACAAGCACTTCCATCTATGTTCTGTCTTATGTATAAAGTAGATTTACTAGGCAAGGACACTACTTAATTCCTGATGTCTGCAGCAATCGCATCTGTAGCAAATTGTTAACTGAAATTAGCTAGGCATTTTCATCACTTATTTCTCTAAATCTCTGTTCATAATAGCTAACAGCTATAGACTTCTGTACCTATAGTAATATGCAGTAAGATTTCCATTTATCTGTGTTTTTTATTTTCACTTCCCGCAGAAAATGTCTATCAATATGCTCCACTACTTGCACTGTTTTCTTTATTCATTTTGCAGTGTTTCTTAGTTCATCTCTTCCTATGTTCTTACAGTATGCAGAGCACTTACTAATATTGATAGGACTCCTACTCTACTGTAATTGTTGTAATAGATACTGATTTCATACTTCCTTCATAATGTATTGCACTTGCTGTGGGGTAAAAACTTTAAAAGTTGCTTCAGTTAGTGGAAAAAAAAATATTATTAAGGGACAGTTTAAGCCCCAGTCCCATACTAGCCACTCTGGAATAGCGATAAGAAAATTTCAAATTGATATTGGGTTTGCACTAAAGTCTGCACACTTCATTCCCAAGGTAGTCTGGTTACAAGCCTGATGAAACATGTATGGTACATTTTCGCTAGCTAACTTAACAGGCGCTAAACAGAAACCTAGATAAAAGGACTACAGACAACTGAGTAGAAAGTGAACAAATGTCCTAAGTTATATTCTTTGTAATCTGTTTAGGACTGCACCACGAATCTGAATGCACTCAGTGCACCTGAGTTCATAAATGGTGACTGAGAAACAAGAACTCTGCATGCTACTACAATAGCACGCTGCTTTCCTTCTTTGAATCATATTAATGAAAAGTATACGCTCTCAGTTTCTTGCCAGTCAATTAATTACAGGCTTCACACCCAGAGCGCTCATAGTCTTTGCATGCAGTTGAGAATGGGTGAAAGTAATACTTTTAAGTGTAAAAAAATCAATGTTGATTTAGTCAATTCTGCTAGAATTTCTGCAAAGCTTCACCTGCAAAGAAGCAACCAAGTTTTAAATTAATTTGTATGTGATAGTAATTGCTTTGAACACAGAGAAATGTGCAGGCACAAAAAACCCCAGAGGTATTAGATGACAGCACAATATCTAGACCAATGAAAAGCTGAAGGTGTTAAAAGGATTGATCATATAGCCTCATAGGTAGATCAAAAGGTTGAATTTTAGGAGCACTTAATCATTAACAAATTTAAGGATTAACAGGGCGATTCAGTAGAATATGTTATAATTAAAACAGTGACTTAATTATGGATTCAAGAATGACAAGATTCACACTAACTTACTACAAGGTGTCCTGAACCAAAATATGTACATATGTATAAACAAAAACCACACAAACACACGCCATTCAAGGAGTCACACACACCGCACCTGAGTCTTTAACTGCTAGGACCAAAGTCCCTTCACAGCGGGCAGCTGCAGTGAGCTGACAGGTGCCCCTTTCTACTCCTCACACACACACAGACAAACAGAAATATTTGGACCCAATAAAATACAGACACCCACACTCGTGAAGCCTCATGTGAATATATTCAAACACATAGATAGGTAGAGGTGTGGATGATGGACGCTAGCCTACAGTTAAAATTTACTTATTCTCGAGTTTAGAGTAAATACTCACAGTGCATCAGCATTCCTCAGTGGGTGATAATTGACCCTCAAGAAGTTTGACTTTGCCCTGGCCCTTCATTAGGCCTGAGAGGTGTCCCAACTCAGGGGAGATGCTGTTCACAGATTGCTGCGATCCAGACAAGCTCAAAGGGTTTTGCTTAGGGTTGCTATTTAGAGGGTCTGAGATAAATGAGTTTTATCAGGTACTTTTCCATTTTGACCTGACTCAGACAATGAAATATTCCGGTACTTTCCATCAGTTGTGCAGGACCAGAACTTGCTAGATCTTGAAGTTCTGGTATCACCCCCTTTGGGCCATGATCCTGGTACAGGTGTACTAGGCTGTCAGGGGGTGAATGGTTGTCATTACCATTATCAAGCAATAGGAGATGCGGGAGCCAGATGTCTTAAGGGGATGCCATAATGTTCTGGTCCATTGGTGTTCACAGTTCATGCCTGGCTTAGGTTGGTATGTGGCCCAGGTGAGGGAAATTGCATCAAGTGCCAAGTGGCCCAGGTGGAGGGGGGAAGTTGCACCCATGACTAAATCTGCCCCATGACTAAAGTCAATTTATCTCGTCCATAGAGTGTCAATGCAGATGCCTCTTGCCTCTATGCCTATAAGCAGATAATGCCATAATCTAATTATGATTTGAGGGAAATTTTGTGTTTAGTTATCCTCTATTAATTAATTAAAGCTTCATTAAATGTGGTTAAGTGATATTATACACACAGGAAAATTTTTGCAACAGTGTAACTTGTTTAGCCATCCTCCAAACTCTAACATATGAAACAATGTTTAACAACAAGCAGAGTATAACAGCAGTGAGTAAAATCATGATGGGGTGCAACATCAGGTTTAGTATCCTGGTTGTTGTTGGAGACCATCCAAACAGGACTTCCCGCCATCAGGGTTCTCCATCCTTTTTGACTCTTTTTAACACTCAGTGTATTTCTTCAACATCTCAGTGGACTGTGTTGACGGTTTTTTGTCTGGTTTCTTGTGTTTGTTGTAGGAGGTTGATTAAATCAGGTGGTGGAGGAGTTGTTTGATTATAGTTAGATTCATTCCTTTAGGTGTGGGTTGTAGCTCGCAGCATAACATGTAATCAAAAGACAAATTATCATGAGTAGTTATTGGTGTAGAAAAATAAAAATCACAACCAATAATCATAGAGAAATTACATACACATAGATTGAACTGATTGGTTATGTTGTAAACAAAGTCATCTATCAATAAAGATTCACAAAATGCAGACACATCCTTTTCCAACATATATGACTACGGTTTCAAGAACGTAATTTAGGTGGATTTCAAAGTGGCAAAAGTTTTGTTCTGTGTCCAAACAGAATGTCTTCAGCTTCAAGAGTATTATTTTTACAAATTAAACCTTGTTGTTCGCACATAATGCATGCATTTACATCAACAGTTTGCCACTTTTCCTCCTTTTGATGGGCCCACACTCTATGCTCTAAGGGACAGAGTACCGTTCCGTTATGATTCATTCCTAACACAATGATTGAGTATATATTGTACACTGAAGCATTGCATATGGTGAGGACAAAGGTGACAATCTTATCACTTTCTGTATGATGAGTGAAGTTGCCAACACGATTGAAACTCCTTTTATAATTCTGAGGCATTGTCCCAAATCAATTTATGAATCTCAGTGGGTAGGGTTCCTCCTTCTCCTTCTCCAATAATGGCTGCTACTATAGACTGTATCCACGATTGTGCTTGGATACAACTCAAGGCAAAAGAGTTTGGGTTGCTCCTAGGGCTTTTACAATTAATTGATGACTATTTTCCCAATGAGGTGAAATGTCTGACAGGAGCTATAGACTTGCTCCCAAGGCCAATGAAGATGAATTTAGTGGGCATTCCAATTTTGTTTGGTCGTTAGTAGTAGCAATCTGTTCATTAGGAATTCAGTGTCTATGTTATTTAGTACTCCTAATCCTGTTCCCAGTAACCTGGTGTTATACCCGTCATATGCATTGGGATTGTTTATTGTTTAAAGATCATCCATGTACCCAAGCTAGCCAGCCAGTGTCAGCAACTCCTGAAAAGACAGAACAGTCTGATTTAATTGCTGATGCATTAATGTGCAGCGCTAGATCCACTCTTTTTAGAGACCAACTAGGGTTAGAGAGTATTTGCTGATTTGCTGTTGTCCTGTATTTTTAATTATGGAAGGGCTTGTGTTATAAATGTGAGGAGACAGTTTAATAGGAGGCTGAGCTGGTAAAAATGGCTGTTGAATTTCGATTTTGAACTGGAGAGCCAAACTGCAATGGAATCCTAGGTTGGCCCAAAAACATGTTATGAGTGCTGAGCTGAATATAGTAAAGGTATAGCAACATTGGTGTCCATAAGGACAAATGTGTGTGGTCAAAATTGTGTTAGTTTGTGTATTTAACAGTAATGTGTAAAGCTGTTGCACACTCAGTGCAGTTTTCAATTCGGCATCCTATTGAAATCGTGTCTCCACTCACCCGTTTTAGAGATGGAATTTGCCAAATTTTATCTTCATCTTTTATAATACATTTTTGCTTATGGAAGACAAAGTTACTGTGTAATGCTACTACAGACAAATTTAGAGATTTGTCAGAAAAATTATTGGGTACATATCCATTATAGCCTATATGAGCGCGGATCCATGGCCAACCTGTTGTGCACAAGCTCCATATATTGCATGTGCCAATTGTAAATCAAATAATATGTCTGTGTTTTTATAGCCCCAAGTACAAAATGCAATTACAGATTTGGTAAAGGTAATAATTATACCAACAATATAAATTTGATTTTGTTATTTTATTACAATCGTTATTGTGGGGTTTTGATCTGGAAAAATAGGTATAAAATACTTTAATTTTGGTTTGTCTACAGTAAGTAGATCCGTTGATTACCCATCACCCAATTTGTATTTTCTTTCCTGGCAAGACTTGGAGTTGAGCCATCCAATGAGCGTCATTCCAACTCCATTAATCTTTTGAGTATACTTTATTCCCATGTAAGACTAAAGTAGAAAGATTTAGGCCTGCCTTTATACAATATGTCAAATCCAACATAAGAAGATTCAGTCTCTTACAAAAATATATCCAAGAGCACCCCAAAGCTATTGCTGTAAACAGAATAACAGAGGAAATACTACTGTTGCTTAGCCTTGTCAATAACTGGCACTCCAATTTACTAATGTTGTTATGAAACGACGTCTTGTATTTCTGACAGTACTTTAATGTAATTCAATTGAATGATGTAGAGAGCTAAATTTTCTTTATCCATTTATCAATAATCCTGACAACAATGATTTATGAATCCCAAAATAATAATAAAAAAAACCAAACAAAAAACAACAAACAAAACAAAAAACAAACAACCAAAAACCAGCATGTGTTTTTCAGGGGACTCTGAAAATACTTAAAATCTTTCTTCTTGAGAGTAAGCTCAAAGGCAGACTCTCATCTATAAGTGAAGTTTTAGTTGTATCAACATGTTTTCATTACTGAGACATTCAATATGTATTTGCTGCTTATGGTGCTTATCAGGGTGTTAATATCAGTATTTCTAAAGCAATATCACCGCTACCTTATCAGCCAGGTGATGTAAAGACCTGGTGCAGCTCATGTCCAATAGTGCAGGAGCCCAGACTTCACAAGAAACTTGGGAAATTTAAAACACTTATTTGGGAAAGGAATGTAATGTCTAGATTGAGTATGGTAGGTATAGTGCCTGGTGTTTTCACTGTACTGTCTTCTTACACCTGAAGGTTGGAGCTTCCTCTTCACTTCCTAGGTATGACTCCAATTAACTAACTGTGATAGTAGGTTCATACACATATCTAGAGATAGACTTGGAGCCTTAAATCCTTTTTACTTCCTTTTTTATATTCTCCTTCAAGCTGTCATCACTGTTACTCTAAAACATTTCAGGTGACATAGTAAATATATTTTCACAGCATTGAGAGACTCTGTTTTAGAAATAAATGCATTAGGGAAAATTAACCTCAAACCCTTCACACTCTATCAGTAGTCAGTCAAGAGAAATATTATGCCAGGTGTTTTACTGCTGCTTTCTTTTTTATTTTCCTAGTGTCAAACAAAATACATGGGTCAGTACTTTCAGGAAAAATGCGGCATCCTGTGTTCCACAAACTATATTGTGAACCTTGTGTCGAAAGGGAACATGGGGTCAGAGTCTCCTGTCCTCTGAGTGACTGTAAATTTGCTCATGCCATGAAAGAGAAAGGGAGAAGGAAACTACTTGAAGCAGACGACACCAGAACTAGGCTGTGCTGTGGGGAAGGCTTCAGAGGACAGGCTTAAAAACAGCATCCCTGAAAGAGTCTGCGATAAGGCCTGAGGATGAGAGGTGAGGCGGGATGGAGACTGAGACCGAAACTGGCAGCCTTCCTGCCCCCGCCCCCCAAAAAAGAGTGGAGTTGTAAAGGAAAAGGAAATGAGAAATTAGAATACATGGAAGATTAAAATTAGATAAGGGAAGTCAGGAGGAAAGGAAAGCCAATTTTGAAAAGAAATAGGTGTGGAAGCAGGACTAGGTTTGCCCTCCCAGAACACTGACGAAGCACTGAGCATTGCGTAAAGACTTGAGGTAGGAAAGCTGAAGTCCAGGGGCATGGAGGACAGAAGTCAGGGAGGGGAGGCTTAAGGGTAAAGTGGGTGTGACAAATGAGTTTGTTTCTTCCGAGAGGCAAACAGGGCTGGAACAGAAAGCCAGGGGTGAGACACAAGGGAGGAAGAGCAAGGCACTGCAGGGACAGCAGGAGAGGCAGCTGCTAGGGCCCAGCCTGCTCTCCTCTACCTGTCCTGTGGGCCAGTCAGTGGTCCCCATGGAAGGTAATCCTGTGGCTGATGGGTGCAGCTGGTTCCAGGCAGCTATGAGGGGGTGAGCGAGGAGAGGCCTGCCCTGGGCCTGCTGCCATGATGACTGCTACTAGCTCCAGCCTTGCTCTTGGGACTGGCTATGCCACAGCCCTCGAGTGCAGCAAGTATCATTGTTTGAGCCAAATAAAAGCAGAATAATTTGTCCAAATTATGATATTTACACACAATGTCATTGCTTGCTAGCCTTCCAGTGCCATTTGACTTTTCCGCTTTGTCTCCATTTTCCTCCTTTCTCCTCTCCCCCAGGAGTTAGGTGATTAGACTGTTTACTCAGCATGAATCAACAATGTTGTTTCTTTGCAATGCTGATTATTTAGTTAAAAAAAAATCATGCTAATATTATGCTTGTGGGAGAGTGAATTGGGAAGTTGTAATGCAGAGAAGTGAATTTTGGGGCCTGGGGAAAGCAGAATGGGTAAAATTCAAAGTGGGCCCAAATGAACATCTGGTGGCTAAGGAGATCACATTAGCACCCTTACTTGGCTGTTTGTGCAGAGCCAGGAGCTGATTTATAGCAATACAATTAAAAAATTACAAGATTGTTTTTCCCCTATGATATGCCTGCCATCCCTCTGCAGACAGCAATATTTTCAGGAGGCTTAAAAAGTGCAGACAATTGCTATTTCAAATTAACATACACGGTTACTGTTTAAAAAGTGTCTCAGTCTCTTTGTTCTTTGTTTGTCTGTTTTCTTGACTTTGTTTCTGTTACTGAAGTGTCCAGAAGTTGGCAATATATGCTACTACTAGGTTTTGTTTAAGAAATTTTATTTCTTGATTTCCATGTAAAAATTTGAATCCCCAGTTAGAAAGTAGTTGCTGCCTCTTCACAAGTGGTCCCGAGACATACATCTATGAGAAAAGAAACCAAACATCCTTTAATAACTAATTATTAGATTCCACAGAAATCAAGAATTAGTCTCTAAAGAACTGAACTAAGAGCCTACAATGACACCGTATCCCGACCACACAAAAATGACAAAATTCATGGTTTACCACAGGTTCATATAAGCTAGAAAAAAAATTTTACGTACATACAAATTGTAAGGATTAATTAGCAAAGTTTGCCATGAATCATGTGCTGACGTATATTAATATTTTGATTAACTCAGGACATGAGTGATAGCTCGATTCAGTAAGTCATGAAAAAGAAAATGAAAAATCAGTGAATTATCATTAGCTGATATTCCAAAGAGTTAGGAATTCTGCAGAAGTTCTAAGACTATCAGAGTAGACACTTTTCAGGATCCTCAATCTCTCTGCAGTTCAGCTATTTAGCTCACCAACAAAATTAAGAAGAAATATAGACGAAGATGATTAGGGGACTGGAACATCTCACTTATGAGGAAAGACTGAAGGACTTGAGCATTTTCAGTCTGGAAAAAAAATACAAATGAGGGGGGATCGTATCAATGCTTATAAATAGTTAAAGCATGGGTGTCAGGAGGATGGGGCCAGACTCTTTTCAGCAGTGCCCAGCAACAGGACAAGAGGTAATGGGCACAAACTTGAACACAGGAAGTTCCACCTAAACATGAGGAGGAACTTCTTTACTTTGAGGGTGGCAGAGCACTGGAACAGGCTGCCCAGACAGGTGGTGGAGTCTCTGTCTCTGGGGACATTCAAAACCTGCCTGGATACGTTCCTGTGCAACTTGGTCTAGGTGAACCTGCTTTGGCAGGCAGGTTGGACTAGATGATCTCCAGAGGCCCCTTCCAACCCCTATCATTCTGTGATTCTGTGAAAACATGTCTGGAACCTACATTTTACAGAAAACTTATAATGGAACATGAAGTAAGGATACGGATATAGTAGTCATAACATCAAGGCATAGTATATTCTCCGTATTTTCCATATTGCTAGCTTAGCCAGAAAATACAGCTGCAATAGCTGCATTTTAATTAAAAGTAACTGAAAATTAGAAAAATCTGTGTATTTTTTTTCCTCTGGTATATAAATGTATAGACCTGATATTCCTCACATAACTAAATTTCAGCTAGAACTTCTTGTCCCTTGATTATGAAAACCATAGAGTGAAATCCTGACTAAATGAAAGTCAATAGGACTTGCAATTATCTTGCAGAGCTGTGAAATATTACAGAGCTATTCCGTGACAGTTCAGCTACAATGTTGATACTGCAACTTTTCATTGCATGTATCCTCTAACTGTTTGGAAAACAGTAAACTAATATATGAATAATGTGAAATGATCTTAAGTTATATGTTATGACTGTACAGGGCTGGACTCGCTCATTTTAAATGCTAGGAGCTCTTAGCATTACACAGCAAATTTCCTAGTACAGAAAAGGCTGAAAAGCCTATTTTCAAATTGGTGTCAAAAGTTTTTACAGAACCCTTCACATTTTCTGCACTCCTGAACACATGTGCAGACCTAGCTGTTTTTTAGAAGTCTCTGCTTTAATTTAAGGGTTTTTCTTTTTCTGGTCTAGAGTCTGGTAAGTCTGCCTTTCTCAGGCAATTTTCAGAGGCTTCCATCTTTTGTGTTACCAAGAGATTGAAACTTGTACAAGGTAAATTGAGGGTCCTTTCTCAGCACTGTCCTCAACAGGCAGCCCCAACTGACTTTCTCAAACTTCCCTGTGTCCTTCTGTTGAGGTTTTTATTCTTCCCCTCTTTAAGACGGACAAACGCCCTAGAAACTTTTAACAGTCAAGTACTATTTGACAATTATTTCAGTCTAAAATATCTAAAAGTAGGGTAGGTAACTAAGGCAAGGAAGATGATTTAGAAGAACCACAAATACACAGTAATCCCTATGGGATATACACTTTATATACAAACACCATGTAAAATAATTTTGTGTGTTTCAAGATTAGGAAAAAAAATCATAAAAACATTTATCACTCATAACATGACTGAAGTGATTTTCCCTATGGTATTAAATGTTACTTCATGATAAAACAATTATAAAAAAACAGTCAATTTAATTGATCTCAGAGGTACAAAGGGATGCCACAATATAATTTTCTGTCAATAACCGATGAATTATGAACTGTCTTTGAAAAGTTTTGGTCCTGGTAAATCTGTTTGTATCTTCCACACTGAATTTATAGATAAAATAATGAAGCTTCTCTTTCTCTGGAAGTGTGTCAAGTGTAACTATATTTTTTATTTAAATTTATTTCCTATTTGTATTAACACCCTAATTATGAGACAAGTTGCATGAATTCATTTAAAACCAGAATAGTTATCCAATGTTCTGAACCACAGTCAGATTGCTTTTGGCATTCCAGCATGTCCAGAGGCAAATTCCTACATGGCCTCGCTTGACTTTTACTCAGCTCAAACCTCAAAAAAATTCTTAACTCTCACAGGTAAAAAAAAATAGTTCTTTTTTAATTGAATATTCTCCACTGTCTGAATGACATAAATGGGATGCTTCTATTGTGATATATTTATTAACATCCTAAGTGTGCATGCATCTTTGGAAAGGCTTGACTATTCAGATTACTGTGCATCCCCATAAATTTGCACAAAACCCCGTGGTATTATATATGATTTAAGTTCCAATATCCAACATTTGAATAAGCATCTAAAGTTTCTTAAAAGTATACGTACGCACGTGCGTGTGCACAAACATACGCACACATACATCTATGTATCTTTCTATCTATATGTGTAGTAAAGGTGCTATCTCTTCTGTAACCATTTCCTTCCTGCCTAAGTAATAGCTTTAAGGGAAAAACCAAACCAAAACAAAAAAAAACCCACGAACTAGAATACATATTTTAGGCAAGACTAAGGCTAAAAAGTATACTTTTTGGTATAATACTTTAAATTCACTGGTATATTTTGAATTCCATCTCTCTCATTAAGGAAAGGCAACAGGGCAGCTCCTCAGTTATACAGCTGAGTTGGAACTAATGGACATATGCTGATACAAATCTTCTGAAAATCTGGCCTACTGCCTGTATAATAGCTTTAACAGATCATAAGATAGCAGACATAAAAATACCACTAGTGTAACATCAAAGATTATAGACATATAGCAGCTTTATCCAGTCAAGGATATAGATAGCAAGAGCACAAAGAGTTTAAATGGTAGACTGCACTTTTATTTAACCTATGCAAATATTCTGAGAGAACTGAAAATATAGGTATCTTAGTAACTGAGAAAGATCTCGAGGGCCCACTACTTTGGGTGTTGAACTGGGAAAGAACAGGTTTAATTCCCAAGATGGCTTTCTGCATAACCTTGAGCAACTTGTTTTTGTCTCTCTGGTCTTTATGAGCAGGAGTGCTTGCATTTAGTAAGCCCAGACACATCCGCTGACTCTGTAATGGCAGGAGGACTTCTTATTGTCTTGTTCTTGATGAAGTGTACTGAACGACTACTGCAATCAGAGATTTCTGGTATAAGCATCTGAGAAAGGACTGAAAAAAACCAATAAAACAAGAAAAAAAAAAGCATGACATGTTGCAGAAGGTAAAATCATAGAATAATTTAGGCTAGAAAGCATCTCTAGAGGTCGTCCACTCCCCCAAACAGGGCCAATTTTTAATTTAGTTCACATTTCCACATTAGATCAGGTTACTTAGGGCCTTGTGCACTTGAATTTTGAGTAACTCCAGGGATGGAGTTCCCACAGTCTCTCTGGGCATCTGTTCCAGTGGTTGGTGATCCACTGTGAAGATTTTTTTTTCCTTATATTTAACCAGAATTTCCCTTGCTGCAACATAGGTCCAGTGTCACTTGTCCTATCACTGTGGACTTCCAAAAGAGTCTGTCTCCATCTTACTCAGCCCCTCACCAGGTAATTAAGGACAGCTGTCAGATCACCCTTTAGCTTTCTGCAGGCCATACAAGCCCACCTGTATCAGGCTTTCCTTCTATGTCATGTGATCCAGCCCTATAATAGTTGTAGTGGCTTTCCACTAGACAGTACTCTAGATACAGTCCTGTGTTCTGGTTTGATGTAGAACAGAACCAACTGCATGTAGAGGAGAATAATCACTTCTCTCATCCTGCCAGCTCTGTTTCTGCTGATGCATCTCAGTATTCTCTTTGCCTTCATCACTGCAGGAGTATACTGCTAACTCACATTTAATTCATTGTCTCAAGATCTACTGGCCTTTTATGCAAAGTAGTTCTGTAGCCAGCCAACCCCCATTCTGAATTGTCATTGCATGAGATTATTCTTCCAGGTGATGGACTTTGTGTTTGCGTTTGTTACCCTTCATAAGGCTCCTGAGAAGCCCAGCTTCAAGCTTTCAGAGTTCCTCTGAATGGTAGATCTTCCCTCCTGTGTATTCCATTCTGTCAAGTTTAGTGTCAGCCATGGGCTTTTCGAGAGTCAATTCTGTCTTGTTGCCCAGGTCATTAATGGAGATACTAAACAGTACTGGCTCTAATGTGAATCCTTAAGGAGTGGTACAATAATAAGCAATTGACCACTACTTCTCCAAAACAGTGGTCCAGTCCATTTTTTGCCTCAAATTTTTAAAGCCTTGCTTAATTGAAGGTAAACGGTATCCATCGCTATCCTCTCATGCACAGAACTAGTAACTTCACCACAGAAGATAGTCATGTTGGTTAGGCTCAATATGTCCTTAGTGAATATGTGTTGGCTATTTCCAATTACATTCTTGTCTGCCATTTGTCTGGATGTTTCCAGGAGCATTTGGTCAGTAAATATTCTGCGAACAGAGCTTAGACTCGATGTGGTTTGCCGGACCCTCATTCTTGCCTTTTCAAGATGGTCACATTTATCTTTTCTAGTCATTGGGGACTTCTCCCAGTCACCAGGACTTATCAGAGATGATAGAAACTGGTATTGCAATGAAATCAGTTAGCTTTCTCCATATCCTTGTACACATCCAAGCCAGTCCTTTGAAATTGTGTCTTTGTGAATTGCTTGAGTGGTCCTTACCTTGACTGTCCTCTGTCCTCGGTAATACTTCACTCCCTCAGATTCGGATGCTAGCCACAGATTGCAACAGCTTGAGAACAGAGGCTGCACCTTCAGCCTTTACCATGTTCTTTGTCACTGGGTTGCTCTCCTGTTCATCAGTAGACCCTTCCTTGTCCTTTGTTTTACTGCCTCCATCTGTAGAAGACATTCTTGTTGCTTTTTCCCATCTACTGGCCAGTAAATATGAATTTAGCCATGGACTTTGTGTTGAACTGATAGTACGGGGTCTCAGGACTCGTGTGGATCTGTCTTAGCCTATGCTGTTTTTCAAGTTTTTTTAAATCTGTGCTAGCAACTGCCCACCTGTCAGCTATCACCTAGTTTATTTTAGCTTAGCTCTGTGAATACTGGAAGCGTCTGACAAACCTATGTAGCCACTAAGTAATGAAAAATGGCCCTTGTTATTAATTAAACTAGAGGACTCTATTATGTAAGTTTAACTAACACCCAAGAAGTGAAGACAGTCGTACTTTAGCTGAGAACCAATGAAGAAAGGGCATTATACCTTACTAAACATGAGTTTTGCCATTACTAGCAGAGGGCCATAGCCTTTGGACTGCCCATTTCAGGTCCCAGAGGGTGGCTGGGCTGCCCTTGGCCTGATCTGGGTTTACCAGGTGCTTTGTGGCTGAATCACCATTGCCCAGCCTGTCTGAGCTCCAGCTCTGTGAGTGCTGCTGGGGAAAGGGTTGACGTCCCCAGACAGTCCCTGCTGGACAAATGGCCCTCAGGGGTATTGGAAATCTGTGGGGCAGCTTTCATTCCTTCCCTGGGAGCAGAAGAGAGGGAGCAAGCTGGCGTAAGGAAACTTAAAAATAGCCTCATTAAATATCCTCAAACTTAAAAGTAGACCTCAAGACTGATGAGGAAGGGACACCTGCCATGAGCCTCATACTCTGTCAAAAACCTCAAGATGCTGACAATTTCCTCACTCAGCCTTCTTGTGGAACACTTAAATTGCCCATGGTGGGACTCAGATACTGGAATGGTGAGCATAACATCAGAGAAAAGGAATACACAGTAAGAAATCACGACAGAACAATTTTAGCTGTATTAAGGCTTTCCAACAATTAGATCATTTGTATTATAGTACTTTGTATCATGGTAAATAAACAGTAGCTACTTGCTTAATTTTTTACGCTCTTAAATTTGACAATTCTCAGCTCCACATGAAGAATGAACTCCTTTTACCCATAACAAGAATTGGAAGGTAATACATATGTCACCAGTTTCCACTCCTAACACTGTCTCTTCATGCACACACACACAAACACACACAATGTTTCTATAACACTTCTTGACTCTAGCCTGTCCACACTTGTCTTTTGGTAGACTTTTTTTTTGTGCTTCCATTCGGTCAGGAATTCTGTCTTCAGTGACACTGCCCACCTGCTACCATTGTATTCTCCTGCACTTTGGAATAGATTATTATTATTTTCAAAGGCTATCCTTCATGACCAGACAGGTTTCCCCATCTCTTTGCCCTGCACTGCTTCCTGCCTACCAGTTCCCTGAACGAGCCGAAGTCTACTCTGCCGAAATCCAGGGTCATTATTTTGCTGACTATTCCATTCAGACAAGAAACTGCCATAAGGCTGCCCTAATTTGAAAATGAGGAAAATCATACTTCTTCTCTTCAGTGGAGGGTTATGAGTGTTAATGGATGACCCACTCATCAAGCTACACATATATGCCTCATTACTGTCTAATATATGAAGAAAGCCTGTTACATTTCTAATGTTTGTTCTCCTATGAAAGATATAAACTTGTCATTGTGAATTAAGTTTTGAACAAGGGAAAGTTAGTAGATACTAAAGGAATCATCATGCACCCTAGAAATGGAAGGCAGAATGTTATGTCACAAGTTATTATTAGGAAAAAAATCTTCACTGAAATGGTTGTCAAGCATTGGAACAGGCTGAACAGGGAAGGGGTTGAGTCACCATCCCTGCAGGTGTTTAAAAGACATGTAGATACAGTGCTTAGGGATTTGGTTTAGTGTTGCACTTGGTAGTGTTTTGTTTACGGTTGAACTTGATGATCTTAAGGGTCTTTTCCAACATAAATGATTCTATGGTTCTAAGTTTTATCAGAGCAAACTTGCTTGCAACAATAGATGATGCACATGAAATATTATGTTTAAATATTTTATTACTATGTTACTATTACAGATATTCTAAAAGTCACCTTGGTAAAAACTTCCTGTCTCCCAGCAGCTCGTTCTTCTTTTCTTCGGCAGCTTTCCACTTATTTTGGGAAGACTGGTAATACTGAGGTCTCTTTTTATGTCTCTATCAGATGGATACATCATTCTGCCAAAATTCTGATCTATTTTAGGAGTAGTGAATATGCTTGTTTCTAGTGACAGACGTACAATTACATAAGATGTTATCCACAAGGTTCTAAACATACTCTGTTATTCATGTGAGAGTGCATGCCCTCTTTCTGCAGAAAGAATTCACAGAGGTGAGGAAAAGCAATCACATTTACCTTCTAGAGAGTCTAAATTATTCTTTTATTCCAAAGAGGCAGATCAGAGAGAGACAAAAAGCCAAGCAAAATAGCCAAGGTGTTAGTATTGCATATACTGTAGAGGTCCAATAAGAATGAAATTATCATAGGTTGTATCTAGATCTTCATTCTGACCTCCATGCATGGACTTTTATTTTGTGTAAACAGACAGACGTAGGAGGTATGATGGTGTGATTTGAACTCATCCCAATGTACTGTTGAAATACCCTTTGGGCCCACAGCCAGAACCAGAAACTCTTCATTTAGTGAAGCACATTTTGTCCTAATGTGATGAAACTTCTCAAGCTAAAACCGCTTCCTGCAGGTATGTAATGTTTCCGCAGCCTTTGTCTAAATGTTGTGACAACCACAACTTTGAGGTGTATCTGCCAAAAACATCTTACACTGAGCCATCTGAAGAAAACTTACAAGCTTTTTACTCCAAAGGAAACAAGTTTTGTTAGAAGATAAGCTATAATATTTAGCTGTTTATAGAGAAAAAACTCAAAGAGAAAGTTCAAAACTGGGTCAGTTTATTCTGACTAGATGGGAAAACAAATTAAAAAGAGGTTTATACAAGATTCATGTCCTGCATATTGTGTCCTTGTGGAAAAGTCCTGGTTTCCAACTTTGGTGTCACTCAACTCAGTGTCTCTGAAAGTCTTGCAAGGACTTGCTTTTCCATTTTCTCTGGTTCGTGAGAAGCTTTTCTTTATGTAGCCCTGGAGGCTTGGTTGTGGATCTCATTCCCTGTTAATTTCAAAAGTTTGTCCATCCTCAGATGAGCTGTAGCCTCCCAGATCCTTCCTGCAAGTATCCTTTATCTACCATGTTCTTCATTCTCTCCAAATTTATTATTTTCTTTGAGAAGGATCAAATGATTCATAAAGGCAGAAGAAATCTCCCTCTCTCTCCTGCAAGTTTCAACTAAGCCCATCAGTCTGTTGGTAGAAAAACTACCATGCAGACAGAGAAAATACAAATAGAGCTGACTTTGACTGCCACAAAGGCCTACACAATGGTCCTCTCTGAGTGAGGAAGGGAAAGGAGTGGAAAAAATTGCTACAGGAAGCAATGTTAGCATCTTTGTGAGTAACCACTTAGTATTAACCAGTGTCCTCTGTCTGTGACTGCACACCTGGCAGGTAATGCCACTGTTGACTAACAACACATTTGGCAGAGTAGAGGCTTGTGTAGCAGTAGATTTTAGTGTAGATGTAGATAATAATAATAATCTGTTGAATTGTTTTTTTCATATTTCTGCTGGTTTAGTGGGACATCAATGGAGAGCTACTGATGATGAAAGTAGGAGGAAAATAGGTTTATTTTTCTGTATCTGAGCTGCTTCATTTTTAAGTACATGTGGGAAGAAAAGCATGGAAATCATTAAATACATATACTATTTTTCATGTAATTCATCACTGTTCCCCTTTTTAATTTCCTACAGTAGTTTGCTCCTGAAAAGGCTGTGTGAGGTGTTTAGTAGCATCTAAGGGACATTTGGCATCTCTTTTTTTTCCTTTTTTCTTTTTCTCTTCTGTTATTCAAAAGTGGCATATGGGAAGTAAAGAGAAAGCAAGACAGTGTTTTTTGACATTTCTTATGAAATGAGAGAATGCGTTGTTGCAGAAAAAGTTGGGTGAACATAAACAAAGCGAATTTGTACTGGGAAATCAATTATCCACTCATTTAGTAATGGAGATGCAATGATATTCTTTTAAGTGCATAATTTTAACAGTAAACACATTTTATAAAATGAAATATATGTCACTTTATTAGTTGTTTGGGTTTTCTTTGTTGAGAGCTACTTTTATAGATATGATGGAGGTGCTATTAAGAGTTTTACCGTATAAATTTCTGCTGACATTGTTTAACATATAGTTGTCACAGAGGTAAATATTTTATTCATTATACTCTAATTTAGAGCTCCCATGTTGTCTATATGGAATGTTATCTATAGATTGCATTGTAAAAGTGTCTTGTAAGAGGCAACTGTATATTTATGAAAAATGCAAATTAGCAATTAGTCATTTTTGTCATGTTACCTAATTTTAGAGTCAGGCAGGAGGTGTTCTCTAAGGAAGAAAAATAAAGGGATCTGTAATCTACAACTGAGTGTAGGAAGCATTACATACTGGTTTTCTGTCAAGACTGTGCAACTTGAATTCACAGTGACAAACACTTTCTTATACAAAAAGTTCCAGTGACTTCAGTGTGAGCAGTCGTGTGAGTAATTGACCATGAACATGAAAGAGCGTTACATAAGTTACACTTCTCTGATTATATTGCTTGACTTGAAAAAGGAAAATCAGCTTTCACGAACAGCTAGCTCTTGACAGAAATACGAAAGTTTTAACAAGGCGATGAACCTCCTATACATAAGGCATATAGTAAGTCTAAAACTGATGTAATATCTGTAGGTATAAAGACACACTTCCTATATTTCAATGCCTAACAGTAGATGCACTATGATTAACAACATGGCAGAAAGTAGAGAGACTACTTCATCATACAACTGTTTTGCTGCATGTGATCAGTTTCATATTTCAGTGTTTTGATTATATTGTATTTCACAGTGATAAAGGGGAAAAGTAAATCTAGATTTGTGTACAAGGTGAATTTTGGGTTAAAGTGAGGGCAATCAATTAGTGGTCTTACAGGTGAGAGAGATGTCTACATAAACTTACTGAAAAATAAATTGGAGTAAACTGTATATTCCAGTAATGAGAAAAATATTTATTCTGTCTATGTAATCTGAAAAAAAAAAATGTTGTGTATAAAACATACTATAGGAAAAAACTAAAAGAAAATAAACTTTTTCCGTTTCAGAGGTCATTTTTCAAAGTCACTAACTGTAAAGGTCACTAATAAAGTGACTACAATACACTTTGTTTGACAGATTGAATCAGGATTGTTGTCAGATACAATGCAAGGAAACTATGCACTTTGGTTTCTTCTTTCTCTCCAGAGAGAGATTCAAGAAAGCTTATTTTATCTAGCATACTTCTATATTTGCACTTGGTCTATCAGTCATGATGTCAGTGACTATGTTGTGCAATATTTCTCATTCCTCCCTTGATCCAGTCATTAGAATTTTATTTCTTTGTCTCTATAACAGCACCTGGAGACAGAGAGGGGAGGATATATCCATGTTTTTTTGAATTTTGTTTCAGATAGACATTCTGAAATAATAGTAAGGTCTAGAAACTGTGAAATTGTAATGACATAAGATTTCAAATCTAACAAGACAATTTACAGAACATAGTGGATTTCTGTCATGTTCAGTAAAATTCTGGAGGGCATTGATCTTCCTCAACATTCGTTGAAGTAACTACGATGTTTGAAGTGTTCTCAGTATTCTTCAGGAAATGATCATTGCAGCACCAAATTACTAGTGCTGTTAATAACACACTACTTAATGTTTGCAAAGTGCTTTGGAAGTCCAGATGAAGGTCGTTATGAGAAAGTAAGTGTTCTAAGGAAGACTGTATAAAATATTTTCTTAAAAAATAAAAAATCTAGCTGGATTAGTCCCAATTTCATTCCTCAGAGTATTTTCCAAATGTAATGAAAAGGAAAATTACAATATTTTTTAATAGCATTTTATCTTATTAATTTTTTTCCTTCTTGACTTTTGTGAGACATTTATATCACTAGATTCTATTTTGTGTGGATTGCTGTGAAAAGATCAAAGAAATTTCTATTGAAAAGAAAAGCTTCTAGCTAAATTGTGAGGAACAGTATATGTCTAAGGTTTTGTCCATACGTTTAGAGAGAAAATTTTCCTTCAGGTATTGCAGCACAAGATAATAGACATCACATCCTAATCAGAGGCAAATTCTTAAATATTATTGCCCCGGAAAGAAAAAATTGAGAATAACATTCTCTAAATAATTTCTTGAGTAGGTCTGTTGCCTGGAGAATGAGATTTTACTCTTATGATCAAGAAATGCTAGAACTGTCTTCATGTTTGTATGTAGTTTCCTTTTCCCTTCAGGCTAGAAATATAGGTATTTTCCAGTTTCTGTTGCAATTCCAAATCACAGTAAAACTGATCAACTGAAATGGGAAAATATTTTTAAGTTCCTTATGTTACTAGTGCCTCTGTTGCTCAAATTGATAAATTAAACAGAAATATAACATCATATTGCTAATTATTAATCTTGCTCCTTTTATGAAAGACACAAGTTTTTTCTCCAGGTTCAGTACTAAAACAGCTTGAAAAAAATAACTTTCATGTTTTTTAAATAATCACACAGTTTAAAATGTTGTCTTCGAAATAATCTTTTCAAAGATCAATTCATTTTTATACTTTTATTGCAGTTACCATATAGTATTCTTTCAGAGCACTGAAGATGCGTAGTGTTGTTTTAATGCTAAATACTTTTTACTTCCTTGCAATAAAAGATCAGGCACATTATCTTACCCATCAACAATATTGCATCTCTTTTCTTGATTTTAAATAGCAAATACTCCACACAGGTTATTCTGTAGTTGTGTTGCATTCTTATACGTAAATATTATGAAAAAATATAATAAATTATGATTTGCAATTGAGTTTGTAACTGTGTTTATTGTACCATTATCATATCTCAAATGAAAGCAATGGCAATCTAGCCAGGTAATAAAATAAATTGCTCTTTGTAAGTCCTGAAAACATAAATCGTTTCTCAGAATTTTATTTCAAAAAATTTAACTGATTTAATTAACCCCAAAGTAAACACACTGATTAGGTACCACAGAAAGAAAAATTGGGACATGCTGGGATAATGAAAAGACTGGCAAAGAGTGACTGAGTTATCTTTAATCTCATGTTTCAAGGGAATCATCATGAATAAATCTTGTCTTTATAATTTTTAAGAAATACTTTAAAGTAGCTGTAACTCCTAATAGGAATATCCATCTGGGCAATTATTTTGCCTCCTTCCCTCCCCAAAACCCGGACAAAACAGAAAATAATAATTTATCAGTAATAATACAGAAGTCATGCCATGAAACATAAGTTCATGGAAGGGGCTTTGTTCTCCAAAAACCCTTGAAACTTTGCAAGCCTTTGCATGACATTAATCAATACATTCTAGAAACTCCTGAGAATGCAGGCAAAATCACTGATGCACTGGTAAGCATGCATTCTTTATTAACAAATTAAAGAATATATATCTTCACTTGTAGGGAGTCAAGAAATTATGCAGGATAAGGTTTCAGGTCAAGACTACATATATCAGCATCATTATCATTCCTGTTCACCCCATCACCATAACTTAATCATTATTTGACCTTAACTAGAGGATAATATTTTAAAAATATTTTGCTGCCTTGTCTGAAGCTCAAATACTTTGCAGAGAGGACAGATGGTCTAGTTTTCCTGGTGGTTAACTTCAAAGTGAATAGAACTCACAATGAACCTATTTGTTTGCAGGCAGTTCAACAAAATCTGTGTATGGACACAAGGTGTAGAATAATTTCTTGTTGGAGAATAAACACTATTGAACATTAACTGAGGGTATATTTCTGTAGTCAAAAGTGTATGACATATACTGAGCTAGGTCCTTAGAAGAAAAATGCATTTCTACCAAGCATTCATTGAAGCAATGCCAATGTACTATGATCAATTATCTTTAACATTCTGGTTTCTTTGATCCTTAGTTCAAGAAAACTAAACGTAAAAATTTCCTCATGACAATGTATTTTTTTCTGAATCTTTCAGTACAAAACTGAAATTATGGTGACAGGCAATTTGAGAAAAATGTTCTTAGCACTCCCTGTGGTAATCCTCATTTGTGTATGTTTTCTTCAAAGATCAATTTTTTTTTTTTGAAAACAAAAACTCTAGCTGACCTCTCTGAGAAGAGATGCATTGCCTGCATGGAAGTGTCATTTAGTGTATACATAAATAATAATGTATTTTCTGAAGATCACCATTAATAGCTGAAGGAAAACCTAAAAAGATTAATTTGTCCTCCACATGTTTCTTCCATTTTTTTTTTCTTCTGTAAAATTTAGATTTCAAAGTGTAGATGTAGAAGTAGTAGAGTGGTATGATTCATTCGGTTTCATTCACTGTCTTTTTGTGCTGAGGAAAACCAAAACCAACTAAACCAAACCTACACCAAATGAAAAATAACCAAGTAACCCTGGAAATGTATAGGTAAATAGTTTTTAGATTAATCTAAATAGGTAACATGGTGTTTAGGTAAAAATACAAATAAAAGGAGAAAAAATAATGAGGAGTGAAAATAAGGTGAAATAACTTGTAATTTAAAGAAAATGTAGAAAGACAGTGCTTCAGTTCCTGCACTTCCCTCAAGCCATGGTGAAGGTAAAAGTTACATAGTGTAACAAAAATACTGATGAAACCGAATGGAAAATGCTTTTATGTTTAAAGACTTACTTTCTTTGTCAATTTTAACTTCTTTGGTGTAAAATAAATTTAATCTCAAGTTTTCAGACAGTGTTGAACTGACTAGGAACTGAGCAACAAAGCAATTTAGGAAAATGGCTTAGAGACCATTTTTTTCCACATATGCTAAGGTGATTTACTGAAGGAAGAAGACACTTTGTTAGAAAATTTTAAAAGTTAAAAATTAAATTTAAAAACTGACAGGTTTATCACCTTGTTTCATGAAAAGGCAGCTTTTTTTTTCTATTGTTGAGTAATCATGACTATTGTTACTTTTAAAAGTAAGAGAGAACAGAACATGTAGTTTTACTTAAAGGGTGAATTTCTTCCTGTGCAGAGATGTGATATAGAGAATGTGAAAAACCTTACGTTTCATATAAGTACATGTTTGCTTATATGAGCTTGCTACAGCATGTGAAATTAATCTCTGAAAAAAATATATGTAATATTACTTATATGACCAGATCTGTACCTGAAATAGTCATCTACATACAGGTATATAATTTGTCAAAACACATAAATGTGTAAGTGACCAGAAGATGAAGGAAAAGGAATTGAAGTTTTTCACTGGATTTGGTTGTTGGATTTTGCTGCATATAGACTACAAACAGATTCAACTGTTGCAATGGTTTTGTTGTTCTCTACCTCAGCTTGTGTTTTACCCAGCCTGATACACTGCCCAATACACAACTACCTTGTACCTTTCAAAAAAAAAATAAAATCTGTAGTTTGTTTAAGAAACACCCATGCTTTAGATAGGGCTGCTACAAGTCATTATAAGAAACTGCCATAGGATAACCAAAGCATCAAATAGACTGTATATCGTCTTTCTTTACACTGATATGCTGCTTAGTGCAAGGTTGTATAGAGGTCACAGGTTTTTTTTACTGAAATAATCCTCGTAGAAGATGTGACCCAATGCGGGTTTGCAAAGCAAACTGAATCAAAATGGATTTGTTTGCTTGAAAATCTGTTGAATTCCCAGTAAAAACATGCACTGTGGTAGTACTAGAAGGATGTTTTGCAGGGAAGTAGAAAAATAAGAAAGCTAATTTTTTCTTCCTTATTTGTTTTTATCAATGAACTAAATATGAAACAGAACTTATTATCAGAACATCTTGAGGTTTTCAGTCTTCTTAACTTTTAAAAAAACATTCAAACTGCCTTTCTATGCAATCTCTTACTGTACACAGAACCCAGCTTCAGCTCCTATTTCAATAATAAAACACTAGTATTCTCCTTGCCCAAGATCCCTTAAGTCCCTGTCTCCTGAGAAACCCTTGCAAAACCATGTCAGGTTTGCAAGGACTAGCATTCAGAAGACAGAAAACACCAGATTAGTTGTAGTATTATAGAGATCACGTTTACATAGTCTTTTAACCAAAACCTTTTTCAAAACATGAAATAGCCTTTTTCCAATAGGTGAATTTATTATACTTTTTTACCTTGTCTTTTAATATCACTACCTGCATATTGTTCCTGGAATTAGCAAGCCCTGCACAGAATAATGAGCTGTTATTTCCAAACAATTTTTTTTTACAGATGATTTTTTTGCTTCCTCTCAGGGCTTTATTAATTGGTATTAATAAATATATATCCATAATAGGAAAAGTAGTATTGATTTTCTTGAACAAATGTGAAGCACAGATTAAGGTCAGAAAGTATGTTTATTGGAATGACCATTTGAAAAAAGCATGGTTGGGTGTTCAAAATTCCTCACTATTTTATAGCACATGTTCAGAGTATAATAATATTGTGTTAGTGATGTGCTCAGAAAATCTGAAAATCATACTCCATCCTATATCAACCTCAGAACCAGGAAAGAAGAAATAGAGTGTATGCTTATGATTCTTTGTTTTATGTTGTAAAGGGTCATCATCTTTAAAGGCTCTCACATGAACCAGTTACGTCCTACAGTCAGATAGAATTCAAAAACTGACGGGACCTTTTTTTTACCTTTTCATTGTTCTCTGATCAATACTTTCACAGGCCTTGTCACCTCCCTGCTCCTTTTTTCCTGCTCTGGTTTGTCATCTTCCTTTTCCTATTTAAATCTATGTCCTTCTGCCTATCAATACAATCCCTCTTCTATAGCGTGCAGCATTTTCCTTATCCCTCTGCATTCAAGTGAATAATCTCTATTTTCTGTACTGACTGGTGCAGGAAATACTGAAAATCCAGAACAGATATTTTCCTTGATACATTTTGCAGCATTTAACACCATGAATGCTCGTGATGCCCTGGTCATCATGGGGGACTTCAACCACTCTGATATCTGTTGGAAGGAGAACACAGCGCGGCACAAGAAATCCAGGAAGTTCTTGGAATGTGTCAATGTCAACTTTCTTCTTCAAATGGTAGAGGAGCCAACGGGAAGAGGAGCTGTGCTGGACCTTGTCCTTACCAACAAGGAGGGGCTGATGGGGACTGTCAAGCTCAAGTGTAGCCTTGGCTGCAGTGATAATGAAATGGTAAAATTCAAGATTCTTTGGGCAGGGTGGGGGGTACAGAACAAACTCACTACCCTGGACTTCAGGAGAGCAGACTTTGGCCTCTTGAGGGACCTGCTTGGCAGGTTAACATGGAAAAAAGTACTGGAGGGAGAAGGGGCCCGAGAAAGCTGGCTAGTATTCAAGGATCAGCTCCTCCAAGCTCAGGAGAGGTGTATTCCAAGAAAGAAGTCAGGCAAAAATGCCAAGAGGCCTGCATGGAGGAACAAGGAGCTCCTGGACAAGCTCAAAAGCAAAAAGCAGGCCTACAGAGGCTGGAAGCAAGGACAGGTTGATTGGGTGGAATACAGAGAAACTGTCTGAGTGGCCAGGAACCATATTAGGCAAGCTAAAACCCAGATAGAATTAAATCTGGCCAGGGACATCAAGGACAACAAAAAAACTTCTGTAAGTACATCAGGGGTAAAGGCAAGACTAGGGAAGGTGTGGGCCCTCTCCATAAGGAAACAGGAGACCTGGTCACCCAGTATATGGAGAAGGCTGAGGTACTGAATGACTTTTTTGCCTCAGTCTTCACCGGCAAGGGATCTAACCACACGACCCAAGTTGCAGAAGGCAAAGGCAAGGACTATGAGAATGTAGAACCACGCACTGTAGGAGAATATCAGGTTCAAGACCATCTGAGGAACCTGAAGGTACATAAGTACATGGGACCTGATGAAATCCATCCACAGGTGCTGAGGGAGCTGGCGGATGAGGTCACTAAGCTGCTTTCCATTATATTTGAAAAGTTGTGGCAGTTAGTCTGGTGAAGTTCACACTGACTGTAAAAGGGGAAACATAAACGCCATTTTCAAAAAGGGAAAAAAGGAAGACCCGGGAAACTACAGGCCAGTCAGTATCACCTCTGTGACCGGCAAGATCATGAAGCAGATCCTCATGGAAACTCTGCTAAGACACAGGGAAAATAAGGAGGTGATTGGTGACAGCCAACATGGCTTCACCAAAGGCAAATCGTGCCTGACAAATGTGGTGGCCTTCTATGATGTTGACACAGCATTGGTAGATAAGGGGAGAGCAACAGACATCATCTACCTGGACTTATGCAAAGCGTTTGACACTGTTCGGCGTGACATCCTGGTCTCTAAATTGGAAAGGCATGGATTTGATGGATGGACCACTTGGTGGATAAGGAACTGGCTAGATGGCTGCACTCAAAGGGTTGTGGTCAACGGCTCAAGGTCCAAGTGGAAATCAGTGATGAGTGGCATTCGTCAGGGATCAGTACTGGGACTGTTGCTGTTTAACATCTTCATTGGCAACATGGACAGTGGGATTGAGTGCACCCTCATCAAGCTGTGTGGCATGGTGTACATGCTGGAGGGATGGATGCCATCCAGAGGGACCTGGACAGGCTTGAGGGGTGGGCCTGTGTGAACATCATGAAGTTCAATAGGCCAAGTGCAAGGTCCGGCACCTGGGTCATGGCAATCCCAAGCACAAATACAGGTTGGGTGGAGAATGGCTTGAGAGCAGCCCTGAGGAGAAGGACTTGGGGATGTTGGTGGATGAGAAGTTCAATGTGAGCCGGCAATGTGCGCTTGCAGCCCAGCAGGCCAACTGCATCCTGGGCTGCATCAAAAGAAGTATGGCCAGCAGGTCAAGGGAGGTGATTCTACACCTCTCCTCCACTCTGGTGAGACCCCACCTGGAGTACTGCATCCAGCTCTGGGGCCCCCAACATAAGAAAGACATGGACTTGTCGGAAAGGGTCCAATGGAGGGCCATGAAGATGATCAGAGGGCTGGAGCACCTATGGTATAAGGACAAACTGAGACAGTTGGGGCTGTTCAGCCTGGAGAAGAGAAGGCTCCGGGGAGACCTTATAGCGGCCTTCCAGTACCTAAAGGGGACCTACAGGAAAGATGGGGAGAGACTCTTTATCAGGGAGTGTAATGATAGGAAAAGGGGAATTGGTTTTAAACTGGAAGAGGGTAGATTTAGATTAGATATTAGGAAGAAATTCTTTACTCTGAGGGTGGTGAGGCACTGGAACAGGTAGCCCAGGGAAGTTGTGGATGGCCCATCCCTGGAGGTGTTCAAGGCCAGGTTGGATGAGGCTTTGAGCAGCCTGGTCTAGTGGGAGGTGTCCCTGCCCATGGCAGGGGGGTTGGAACAAGATGATCTTTAAGGTCCCTTCCAACCCGAACCATTCTATGATTCTGTGATTCTATGATTCTATGATTTGTAAGACTAGCTTGGAAATGGCTTTAAATTTATTTTGGATTTTTCAGGGTATGTGGGAGAAGGGTATCACAGAAAAAGAAAGGTAGAAATGATTATTATTTGGCAGTACTTGGAAGAGCTACAGGCAACTTTTGTTATTTCTTTCAATCTACGTCCGATGTCTACTTTCCAAAATACTTTTCCGCTTCAAAGGGGGCTGGAATTTTTAGCAGGTGTGTATCTTACTTTTTAGGATTAAGATGTTTTTCAAGAAAAATGTTGAAAGTGTGGACCAGCAGAAATGCTATGAAATTTTACACATTGCTAAATGGGAGAGAGAGAACACCCCTAAGTTTATTCTATGCAAGCAAGCAAGTAAAATAATTTAAAGAATTGCTTTATTCTATCAGGATTTTATATTGGCTGGAAATGCCATGTTAGGAATTCTTTGCCTTTGTCAAAGGAATTACCAACATAAATTTGCATGGATTTCACAAGACTGATTTGTAATAACATTAGAAAATGGATAGCTCTTATCTTAATTGAAAGTTCAGTAAAATGAATTTGTAGAACTCCTATTTTAATAACTAACACCTGGTTAAATAAAAATCATGCCACTTATATGTTTTTTCAAACCTCATTTAATCAGAACACATTATGAATGTCAGATAAATAAAGTCAGATAAAAAAACAGTTACAAAATTTTATCTTAAAAGGAAGTAAGGACCAGATTCAATCTGTCTTTTTCACAATATATAATTTATAATTCCTCAAGTCTTCTGAATTTGGTGGGACTAGATGCCACGTAAGTACTACATTTAAAAAGAACTGAAAGAGTATTACTGGGCTAATTCATTTTATTCTTACCCAGGCCTTGCAAAATATTAAGAAAAATTGGCATCCAGACTAGTTGATGATGAAAAAATAGCTCATTTAATTCATTCTGAATTTATGAAATGCTATGCTCTATAAATGATGTTGTATCATTAGGTTAGCGTCTGCTCCAGGATTCATGGTATTTTGAAGAGGAATGATTAAGGATGTTATTAGTAAATCTACAAAGAACAGGACACACAGCATTTAAACATTACCCTATCATCTGTGCAACAAATGTTCAGCATCATTATGCTTCCACAATAGCAATTTGCTATTGCTCTGTGGGGTAAGCAATCAATATGGGCAGGCGATGCTTTTTATATCAATACAAAGAGAGTACAGCTTAGTCTGTTCCAGCCTTTGCAAAATCAATAAGCATGTCTCTTTATATGGCAGACAATTAGTCTCAGTTGCAGATGAGAGTGACAAGGTATGGGCTATAATTAACACAGGAAAGCCTTACAAAATGTTCATCCCTCTGTTTGTAAAATGTCATTCAACTTTTTACTGGGCATTAAATGTAAATATTGTTTATATAAGTCCCTAATGCACAAAGAGATGCCTAGAATCTTAATTCTTTCACAGCAAATAATGGCCTCTAAAAATGATGCTGTCAGAGTTTTTAGCAGAGTACACAAAGTGTTCTTAATACCTATCTGTATCTGTGTATAGAGAATAACTTTATTTTTAAAACACAGAATAAATAGATTTCAAATCACACTCTGACCTCAATGAGACAAAGTCCATATGAACAGTTCTGCAGAGAGTGGTTGCTATCAGAAACAAATAAACTTCTTCACATTGTCAAGTTGTACTTACCAGTGCACTGAAGTCCAGCTATTCCTTACCCCATTCTTGGTGTCCTCTGGTCAGTTCTAAGGAAACGAAAGAATAGTCAATAGATCCATGAAGATCTTACCAAAGCTATTACCCATGAGTTATCACCCCATGTAACCTTATAGAACAAAATCCAACATTTTCCAGAGTTTTCATTTAGAACTGTAAAGTCATAATGGTTAACTTGTAAAACACTAAAAATAGAATCAAATTATCATATGCAGTGTAGTACTTTTCAGTCTGAAACATTCAGTTGTGGATTTGAAAAAAAAACAACAACACAAACAGTTAAATCCCTTTTGTTGTTTTTGTTTTCTTTTTAGGATACTTAGGATTCAACATTTTTTCTCAAGTTCTTATATAAAGTGGTCATCCAGACCTTATAGGTAGATGAGTAATGGTCATTTCAGTAACATTTATGATCTCACCACTCTGTTCAGCTGACTTAATTAATGTTCAAGGTCTTTAAAACCTCTAAAAGGTGGTTGGTGTAGAAATACAAAGTACTTTCTTGAAAACAAATTTCATTGTTAATAACTCTGCCTTCTATGTGAGGAAAAAAAAAGCAAGCACATCCAAGTACTTGCTTATGAAACTTTACCATAAGATACATTTAAATCAGTATTTGATTTTTTTTTTCATTTTAATGCTTAAGTTTATATTTAAATTCATTAGAAATATGAAGTAATAAGCAAGGACCTCAGAAGACTGGTTTTAAAGATCACTGTTTTTAAAAAGAAAATAGAAAGGGTAGGAGTACAAACAAATTACTGACTGCGTGTATCCATCCATGGATCTATTGCTTCTGATTATCTAGAATAGTTTTGTCTTTTAGACTCCTGGTAACTATTGCACCTTGCCAATAAGTAGTTAAGCAATGATGTTTACGATAGTACAGCTTTCACCTAGCTCCGTTTGAAATTTTTATAATGATTTTTCTAAACATAACATTTTAATTGTTTATTTTTTTTTAGACTAGTTACCAGTAGCATTAGTTATCTGTTTCTCTTAGTTTTTTATCTTTTTTGCTTCTAATATTTTCCTATTTCTAATACCCCACACTTAACTCTTTTTTCTGATCTTTTAAATGCTCTTCAGTAATAACCTAACTGCTTGGGATGACATTCCCTGAATATTAGTTCTCTTTTGAGTTTTTAACCACAGTAATATGGTTATTGAGTCCTTATGTATCATGAACTCATGAACTGGAGTCTTTTACCTTGATGGTGTCTCACTTTGCATACAGATCCACCAGATAAATTCACCAGATTCAGATAAATAAAAAGACAAAAGTCTTCACAGACTCAGTTCCATACAGCCACAAAGTGAGCAATGGTTCCCTCCAACTCTTGAACCGGTCATAATTTGTTAAAACATTCCTTCCCATTTCACTGTAAAAAATTGAACAACCAGTGGCTTCAGGTCTCTATGAAAAAATAAATATAGAGGAAGCCTACCTCTTTAATGGAACAGAACTAGTTGATACATAAATGACATCTCACATCTCTTCCAGAAGCATTTTAGGAGAGTGCTCTTTGCTGACTTTTAGACCACGAGTGTGAAACATCAAGGAAAATTTAAAACATACTCATAGATATAATCTTTTGAGCTCTGGTAATAACCTAGCTATTCAGCTCTTCTAATAAGTTCTTCAAAGATCTGTCTAATTGATCAAGAACAGCTTTGCTTTGCATTGTGTTTCTTCCTTTTTCTCCTTCCTGTAAGGACAGGTTGGACACTACTGTTTTCATGTGTGCTTCTTTCACACAATTGAATTGGTGGAGTCTTCTGACCACAGTCCACACCCATTCGGTCAAGATTAAACATGCATCCCCCTTGCATTTCTCTTTTTTTATTGTATGACAAACCACTTCAATAGGAGAAGCCATCTCTTGATTCTAGGAGTCACAGGTGTGGTTGTCCTGTATCACAAGGAAAAGGGGGTTTACAGTATTTATTCCAAAGGAAAAGGGAGGATAACTCATTTGGGAATTAACTAACATACTCCAAATCCTTTTGATGATGTGCACCTCTGTGTCTGTAAAACACAGTCATATTACTTGCATACTCCTAAGGGAAGTTGAGAATAAAAACATTAGATGGTGAAAACTTCAGATGCTACTGTAGAAACGGAGTTATGCCATTAATATGATAAGCTCTTCAGACTAAGTTAGGGAATTATATTTTTTTAATAGAAATAACAACATTGTTTTAAAGTGAAGTAATTTCAAAGTTTTCTAATTAAGTGGTTTTGTTTTCTTCTGTTTTGCTCTTTCCCTATCCCAAAGCATAACTGATTTAAAATAATGTCCTATTTTTTTAATGTATATTTAATAGCCCTGATCTCATTCTATAAGTAAAGAACATGAAGTATGGCTCTGGGGCAGAAGATTCCTTACAACTCCTAATCCTGAAGTTATAAAGAGTTTTGGCCTTTTTTCTAGCTGTAAGCAGACCCAAGATGTTGTTTTGTCAGTAAGGATTAGTCAGGCATAAGGGATTCAAGGCACATGTCTTAAAATACTCTCAGACATGGAGTAGTCCAGAAATCCTGTGAGCCTCTTGTCACTCCAGTAAAACTGCCTGCTTCATGAATTCTGTGCTTCTTAGCTAAAATAATTACAGACTCTATTTTGTGCTGCCAAAGTAGAATCAGCCCCAATCCTTTTTCCTATTTCATTATTTGCTACTACAGCTGTCTCAACCTGCAACAGAATTAGCCTGAATTCTTTTTCCCTATTTCATTATTTGCTACTTTATCATTTAAAATAGTACCAGCTGTGCATGTCACTTGAAAATGAAATGAACAAGATCCAAATAAGTTTGCACAACTAGGTGAAAGAAAGCTAAACTGAAAGATGGATGTTAACTGCTAACTCCAGATTTCACACTGCTACTACTTGATGCTTATGACCTAATTCTTTTATTGATGACACTAATTTAAAGTGAGTGACCAAGTATCCCACTGTGATCAGAATAGTTTCACAGAATAATTGAATGTGCAGCTACTCAAGTGATTTTTACTATCTAAAAGACAAGTTAAGACAGCTACTGTGCACTTTTAAACAACACCAGTCTTGGTCTGCAGAGTGACAAGTTGAAAAAGTTTTAAATGTTTCTCTATGAAGTATTTTTAAGCTGCGCTTTGATTACAATAAAACTATACATTCATAACAATACTTGCTTTAATCTGGAAATATATTAGTTCAGATGTCTGTGTAATGTCACTTTTAGGAAAAATAATCTGAAATTATAATTTAAAATTTTTATAAGAGGTGTGTTTTATTTTTTGCCTGTTTAAATAACCTCAAAAAGATGGTGGCTTTTTCCTTTTTTGATTTGTTCAGTGTGGTGTAATTTTGTATTTACAACTTGAGTGAGATGTCAACCAAATGGTCTCTCTTTCTGAATCAATAAAATAGACTGACCTGAATAAATAGTCTCTCAAATAATTCTAATAGATACACAAAATTGACAGGATATTAAAATACGTGTCTACTTATAAGAATGTGTTTCATCTGATTAGATTTAGTAGATTGATTACATATTTAAATATAGGAACGTATTTTCTAAATCAGGACCAAGTTTTTAAAAATAAATATATTATAAGAATGTGTGAGTCATTGTCCCTAACACTTCAGTGTCTCAGGTGCTGTGTAAGTTATAATAGAAATGTTTCAATTCAGAAAAGCCCTTAGGTGAGTGAGTTCAGTTTTTCCACAAAAATAACGATCTTAATAATACAACATATATTTGCTGGGTTTGTCAGGCTTGCTGACACAGATGAACTTTTTTACAATGTATATGTACTAGAAGGGAGTAGGGAACTACAGAAATGCCTGTAAGAGTGTGAAGAAATTAGAGAGCTTGAAATAGGTGATTTCACAGTGTCAATGGAAAAGATCTAAATAGCTATGAGAGATTACTGAAGGATTTCATGGGCCAATGGAAAGACACACAGGATGAGAAGCACTTGCAGAACCACAGAATTTGAGTGGTCTGGGGCTGTGGAGTCATAGCAATGAACTGCAGAGCTTTGGAGTTTTTTGGGGAGTGAAAAAAAATAATTAAAATTTTCCTAAAATTCTTTTAGGACCAGCTATGGGAGAGATATATGTTTCAAGTGGGATAATTGAAGGACAGAAGACTTCAGTTACTGGAAGAGAAATGTGAAACTATTTTGTGATGTTTCCAAAAAAAATTAAGATACGTTCAGACTTGAAGAGCAGAATATTGCCCTTGTCAAACCACTTCACCGCACTGCAGACTGAAGAGGAAAGACCAGTCACATCCAGAGAGACACGGGAGGTGAGTAAGGCAGCTCAATCTGCTCCCCATAAAACAATCAGCGCAATTAAGAAAAAGCAGTGGGTGATAATAGTAGAATACTCTCTTTTGAAAGGTATGGAGGCACACACTTGCTGACCTGACACAGTCTCTAGAGAGGTGTGCTGCTTACTGGGGGCTTGTATCAGGGATGTCACCAAGAGACTACCAAACCTTGTACAGTCCACTATTATCTGCTAATGTTGTTTAATATGGGCACCAGTTAGGTGCAGTTTGAGGAGTATCAAGAAGGACTACAGAGACCTGGGAGCGTCAGTAAAGAACTCTGGAGTGCAGGCAGTTTTTTCATCAGTTCTCCCAGTCAAAGGGAAGGGGTTTGATAGGACTAGTTGAATCTGGCAAATCAATAAATGGCTACAGGACTGGTGCCACAGCCAGGGGGACTCGCTTTGAGAAACCTGGTATAGTGGGGCCTGATGGGATCCATCTGTGAGAGAGGGGAACATCATCTTTGGTCAGAGGCTTACCAAGCTGGTGAAAAGGGGTTTAAACTAAAGTTGCTGGGGGAGGGGAACCTCAATTCATCCCACTCCTACCAGTATGATGCCAATGCCAATAATAAATGCCCAGAGCCTGGAGAAGGATCACAGGTCAGCAGCATAAAGGAATACAAGCCACTCCAGCCAGTAAGTCGGCTTCACTGGGGGCCTAACTTAAATGCCTCTATGCAAACACACGTAGCATGGGGAATAAACAAGAGTTAGAGATGTGTGCACACCTGCAGGGCTGCTCTCATTGGCATTATGGAGATGTGGTGGGATGGCTCCTATGACTAGAGTGCTGGAATGGAAGGTTACAGGCTCTTCAGGAGGGACAGGCAGGGGAGATGAGGTGGGGGTGTCACCCTCTATCTCAATGACCAGCTGGAGTGCATCGAGCTCCACCTGGGGATGGATAAGCAGCTGACTGAGAGCTTATAGGTCAGGATTAAAGGGAGGAAAGAGACAAGCAATGTTACAGTGGGGGTTTTGTACAGGCCATCTGACCAAGAAGACTGAGTGGATGAGGCCCTCTAGAGACAGATAAGAGCAGCCTCACATTCACAAGCCCTGGTTCTCATGGGGGACTTCAACCACCCTGATATCTGTTGGAGGGACAACACAGCAGGGCGTAAGAAATCCAGGAGGTTCCTGGAATGCATTGATGATAACTTCCTTTTCCAAGTGATAGAAGAGCCAACGAGGAGAGGTGCCATGCTGGACCTTGTTCTCACCAACAAGGATGGGCAGGTAGGGAATATGAACCTCAAGGGCACCCTTGGCTGCAGTGATCATGAAATGGTGGAATTCAAGATTCTTAGGGTAGTGAGGAGAGCACAGAGTAAACCCACTACCCTGGACTTCAGGAGAGCAGATCTGGCCTCTTCAATGATCTTCTTGGCAGAGAACCATGCGATAAATCTTTGGAGGGAAGAGGGGCCCAAAAAAACTAGTTAATATTCAAGGATCACCTCCTCCAGGCTCAGAAGCCATGATTCCCACAAAGCTGAAGTCAGGCAAAAATGTCAGGAGGCCTGCATGGTTGAACAAGGAGCTCCTGGAGAAACTCAAACTCAAGAAGGAAGACCACAGAGAGTGGAAGAAAGGACAGGCAGCCTGGGAGGAATACAGAGTAATTGTCTAAGTAGCCAGGCAGGAGGATAGGAAAACCAAAGCCCTGATAGACCAGGGAAGTCAAGGGCAAAAAGCAAAGCTTCTACAGGTTGTCGGTGATAAAAGGAAGACTAGGGAAAATATGGCCTCTTTCCAAAAGGAAATGGGAGACCTGGTTACCCAGGACATGGAGAAGGCTGAAGTACTCAACAACTTTTTTGCCTTGGTCTTCACTGGCAAGTGCTCTAGCTATATCATCCAAGTCACAGAAGGCAAAGACAGGGACTAGGAGAATGAAGAACCACCCTGTAGGAGAAGATCAGGTTCAATATCATCTGAGGAACCTGAAGGTGCACAAGTCCGTGGGACCTGATGAGATTCATCTGCAGGTCCTGAGGGACCTGGCAGATGAAGTTGCTAAGCCGCTAGCATTGTATTTGCAAAGTCATGGCAGTCTGGTGCAGTTCCTGCTGACAGGAAGAGAGGAAACATAACCCCCATTTTTAAAAAAAGGGGAAAACTACAGGCTGGTCAGTCTCACCTCTGTGCCCAGCAAGATCATGGACCAGATCCTTGGAAAATAAGGAGGGGATTGGTGACAGCCAACATGGCTTCACTAAGGGGAAATCATGCCTGAGAAATTTGGTGGCCCTCTACAATGGGGTTACAGTGTTGGTGGATAAGGGAAGAGTAACTGACATCATCTACCTGGACTTGTGCAATGTATTTAACACCGTCCCACATCACATCCTTGTCTCTAAACTGGACAGATGGATCACCTGGTGCATAAGGAATTGGCTGGATTGTTGCCCTCAAAGAGTGTCCATCAACGGCTCAATGTCCAAGTGGCGAGCAGTGATGAGTGACATTCCTTAGGGGTTGTCGGTACTGGGACCAGTGCTGTTCAACACCTTTGATGGTGACATGAATAGAGGGACTGAGTGCACCCTCAGCAAGTTTGCTGATGACACCAAGCTGTGTGGACCAGTAGACATGCTGGAAGGAAGGGATGCTATCCAGAGGGACGTGGACACGCTTGAGAGGTGGGCCTGTGCAAACCTCATGAACTTCAACCAGGCCAAGTGCAAGGTCCTGCATGTGGGTTGGGGCAATGCCAAGTACAAATACAGGCTGGGTGGAGAATGGATTGAGAGCAGCCCTGAGGAGAAGGACTTTGGGGTGTTGGTGGATGAGAAGCTCAACATGAGCTGGCAATATGCAGTCACAGCCCAGAAGGCCAACCGTGTCCTGGGATACATCAAAAGTATGTTCAGCAGGTCAAGGGAGGTGATTTTCCCCCTCTGCTCTCATGAGGCCCCACATGGGAGACTGTGTCCAACTCTGGGGACCACAATATAAGAAGGACATGGACCTGTTGGAGGGAGTCCAGAGGAGGGCCATGAAGATGATCAGAGGGCTGGAGCACCTCTCCTACGAAGACAGGCTGAGAGTTGGGGTTATTCAGCCTGGAGAAGAGAAGGCTCCGGGGAGACCTTATAGCAGCCTTCCAGTACCTTGGATGACCCAGCTTCTTCTAGCGCTCCGTGATGATCTTCATTAACCAGTCAATACATATGTTCCGAGAAAACATGGCAAATAACACCATCTCTCAGGCATACCACATATCAGAATCTCACCTTCACACTAGCCAACATGGGCATCTGGGCCACCATATAGTCCCATAAATAAGAGATTTATGTTTCATAAGTCACTGGCACAACAACAGTTTCCTCAGTCCTTTAGCTTCCAGAAACATAATGTGCACTCACCTGAATTCCTTGTTCTCCTCTCCTACTAAGCAGGGACTACAGTGGCCAAATCATGTAGATATGTCAAAGTCTAAGACAATATCAGTGAACTGCAGATGTCCTTATTGACCAATATCACATCTTTGCAGAAGTCTAAAAAATGTGTAGAGAGAAGACCTTTGTCCATCTATTTTCTGAAAAGCAAAAAGAAGCCATTTGGTCATATGCACTATTTCTCAGATTTAGTTGTGATCTTCAGAGGAGAGATTGTGCAGCTTCTTTAGACATATATAGCCCTGACCATTTACTGGTGGAAGTGAATCATCCATGACAAGTAGATTGTGTACTTTCCCCTCACATCATTACTTATGTGATTGCTAGCCCCCATTTTTTTTTTCCTTATGTGCTTTCAGAGTTTGCATTTCAAGAACAAGCTTGAAAACATATCTTGGAACAAACCACTGCCTTTCAGCCATGAGCTGCTCTTCCCTCTCAGCCTCTTTCTAAGCTGCTTCCATCCATTAAGTACATCATTTTGGACCTATATCTCCAATAGTTTCCTGAGCTGCTGATTGTTTCATGATTCTCTTGTCCCTTGCTTTTATTACTGTTCTACTAACTTCTGTACTAAACTTACTCTATCATGCAGATGGAATGATTTACATGATTCCATGATATTGTTTTTCCATGGAAAGAAGCTGCTTAAAAATGGTCATAGTCATTTAGAAAAAATTAGAAAAACAAAGTCGCAAGTCCTGACACATTTTACTTTCCATCCATCTAACCATCCTTCTCTCCTTTAACTCCCCAGTGATTTCAGGAAACAGCTAAAATACTTCTCCATCTGCTTCTGAAATACTTACTGTTCATCTTTCACACTCTCTTTTCTACTTTCCTATTGTTCAAACAATGCTTTCTCCTCTCTCCTTTTAACAGAGGGTTGGAGGTTAGACTGAAATGCACCTTATATTTCATTTTGCTAATAGTCCAACCCACACTCTGTCAAGCAGCAGAGATGCACTCTGAAAAATGTGTCCTTCCAAAATAGAACTGACCCTGGATACAGCTGCTAATTCCCTTTTTATGTACTCAATAAGTCACAATGAAAAATCAATCAAATGTCATCATTACATCATTAAAAAATGAGATACAATATCTCTGAAGTCTGAGGGAAAAAAGAGACTGAGGTTAAAATCACAAACTGTAGCTATAATTTACGACTTAATTAAACTCTGCATTGGTATCCTTATCTGACAATACCTTTTTTGCTCTTAAATTGTCGCAGTGGGAATGAATCACAAGGGGTATGATTAACTGAATCTCAGGAGGCAATAACCAATCAGGTACGAAATGGGAACAGATATGCTGAAGATTTCTAATATTCTCAATTCCTTCTTTGTCTTTCAGCATCTTTGCAAAATGACCTCTGTCCCAAAGCTGCAGAGAATTTTGAGAAAAGGTCATGCAAGGAACCTAATTGGTGATTTATTTTTTTCTTGAAAATTAAAGAGTTATGACATAGGTCATTGTGCTTCCTTGTATGATTTGGAATACTTTCTTTTGATAGCGAAGTCTTTGTCCCTTACGGAAAGAAAGAGGAGTCCATATTATACGATAGTGCTACATACAGATTTGGTACTCTGCTGCATTGTGCCCTGGCAAAGGTGAAATCTTGTACATGTGACTTATCCAACTATGGATATTTCACTACAAAGGCCAATACAATATTTTTTATATATATATAAAACATATTTTATATTATACACGTATAAAAATATTTAGATAGAGGTAATAACTGGTTTTAAACCTTATTTTATCTCTTTCTTGCTCCCAAAAGCAATGACCAAAATTCTGGGTGGAATAAAAAAATCCCCTTTTTGCCAACAATTACTTCTTTTTAAGGGCAAACAGAAAAAGTCATCTAGTTAATCTTAACACGACAGATAAATTAAAAAGTAAATAATTGCTTAAATTAATGTTTAGTGGCTTAAAGAATACGAAACAAAAGAGTTCTTCATCCCAAATTAAAAAAATAGCTTGTGTTGGGGCAGCTAACTTTGGTCCTAAATTACTAGAACTTCAGCTCTACCTTTGCATGTCTATATGTCTTAGTAATTTCTACTCATATACATTTTGATTTAGGATTCATTTTACCCATGGAATGCATTATAAAAATACAAAATATTAATTCTGTCAATATGGTAGCAATGCTCCTATGTTGATACAGAAATTTAAAAATATATGGCCATTCTTTTATTTGCTCTTACTGTCGTTATAGTAGTTTGATATAGAGAATGTTCCAGAATCCATGTTCTGCAGAGAAAGATCCTTCACTGGGTTAAGAATACTGCATGTCTTGTGTCTGGAGACTAAAACGTGTTTTTGTATGAATTGGCCCCAGATAATAATTTTTAATCCAGTTGGGAACGGATCAAGTAGGATGCTGTCATAAATTTATTGAAGACCTTACTTCCTAAAACTAATACACAAAAATAGCCATAAACAAAGACATGTTCTTCCAACTACACTTCATTGACCAATGTGTATTTCTTGGTATTAACTTGATGTTAACATTTTATTTTAATTATTATATAAGAAAAATGTATAGACATGGGTTTGTTGTGCATAAAAGTTATATGGCTTGCTATGGATTTTTTAAAAGTATGCAGAAATACATTAAAATTGTGTTGATTAATTTTAAATACTGGAAACTGTTTATGTTTTTGAATTTGCCTTCATTTTGCTGCAGAAATAAATAAAAGCAAATAAAAAATACAGAAGATCTGGCATGATTATGTGAATCTCTAGTATGAGAAAGGCCATAGGCTGTCTTTTAGTCACATTTGTAATCATCTTCTACAACTCCCACACAATGTCTTATAAGATTCTTTTCATCCTGTTAGTTTCTGTTTTCTGTTTTTGCATTTTGAAGTGGCATTTTGTAGCTGTGTCTTCTGGGAAGTATCTTCTTACTCTCCCCCAGATAACTGTCCTTTGGCTGGCCTCTCACCTGATCATATTCATTATTTGCAGGGGAAGAAAAATCACACTGTAAAGGAGCAGACCACATCATAGGTGTTATGTTTCTGAAATAAAGTTTCAGGGGCTTGAATGAGGTAATTCATCAAAAGTCTGTCATGATTGGAGTGGTTAAAGAATAGCAAGCAAGAATGTCTGAGCTGCAAATAGTATCATTATAGCAGCTGCTGGCTGAAATGGGGAGAAGGAGGGAGTGCCTACAAAATGCTGAAAACAGCCAATGCTCCAAAGCCATTCAGACCTTAAAACAGAGAGGCTGATTAAAATATTGCCAAGAGGTTTCCCTTTGTATAAGCATGGAACTTCATCCATCTGGCATTTCTCTTTTAACTTACTATAAAAGATAACTGAAGGATTGTGTATTTAACTCTGCTTTTGGGGTATTGAAGAATGTGTGGGAATTTACTGTATTATTCAAAACACGTAAAGGGAGCACAAGGGAATAACATATTTCAATTTAATTCCATAAACAAAAACCCACAAGAGAAATGCCTTTTTTAGAAAGAAGCAAAAAGATTATATCAACTTTTGATACCCCTAACATAAATGCTTGCAGAAGTTTGCAAAAAGCATCTCAGTCCCAAGTCAACGTTGTTTCAACTGGATATAAAAGAAAGAAGGCAAAATAAATTTTCATGAGAGACACCTCTCCCCAAAACACTATCCTTTATTTCTTGGCTGGTACTATTTCTTAACAATTCAATGTATTACTTTGTTGATAGGATGTTGACAGTATTTGAAATCTAGCATTTTTGTTTGTTTATTTGATTTGTTTCTTTTCTCTCTCTGGTATTCCAAGCCATTTTACCTTGGTTTCTTAACTTTCTTACACAAAAACACTTATGCCTGAATTTCCCTGTTCTTTTAAACTTTTTCAATACCTGCAAAATCTATCTACCTCAGACATTTTTCTGCTACATTAGAGGATGAAAATTAAAATAACTTAATGACTCACTGCCTATAAAATTATTTTAATTTTATCATGAATTGTAGTGCAGTCCCATAGTGAGTACAGCTTTAATGCAGTCTTTGTGTTTTGTGCTCTGAATTTGGGATTTCAACTAGATTAAAGTCCCCCCTTTAGTCAGAAACTGTATGTTAATCTCCAAGAAGATTCATTTGCAGAACATAATACACCGCTGATCACTTGGAAAATTCTGGTCCTTGGTCACTCTACCTCATGCCTGAAAAATGTAAATAAAACTAGTACCTGGTTTAAAGGGCTTTTTAAACTAATTTGTGTAAGTGGCTTTTTGATATTTTTTCCATATACACCAATTAATAGTTGTTTGGTTATTGCATTAGCAGGTTTTGGGAATCAACATGCAAATATAAATTGAGGAGTTACCTGCATTTAGGAACAGACCAGAATAATGCTTTAATCACGTGAATTTTGGCAGTATCAAACTAAAGGAGACATCAGCTTTAACAATTGTGATATTTAAATAAAAGCAGACTTTGTTTGCATACAAAGCATCATCATGGTTTTTTTCTCATTTATGTTACAAATAAAGTTGTACCAAAAAAATAATTACTCACTTGTTACATACAGGAACACTGAACTGTTCCTTCCTAATTTTGGGGTTTACCTCTAGACACTACAGAGTACCTCCTTACAATATGCATCATGTTAAAAGACAAGGTGACCAGAACCTCACAAATTAGCCTTTTAGAAGTTGAACCAGTGGGAATTATACCATGGAATCAGGTTTTTCAAAGTTGCTCCTGTTTTTGTCCACTTCTACTTGGCAAGATTATTTTTACTGTCTTTCTTAGCTCACCATAGAGGACAAGAAAACACATCCCAGATGTCTTTGGTTTTTCAAAGAAGTACTTGAATAGCTGTTTTAATTTGGAGTAAGATTATTTTCTCCTGTACTCAAATTTCATTTCCTGATTCATTCTGCATGAAGCCAATCTATTCATTGCATAAATTGAACTTACTGCATAATAAGGCAATAATTGTGTTCAGCTATAGACGTTCAGATGAAAATAGTTTAATATTAAAGCACTGATTTGTATCTCTCTGCAGTAAGAAATTTTTTTGTTTCAATGTACTGTATCTAAAATAGCCTTAATAACCATTTCCCCCTTATTTCTTCAGTAAGATGAGGATAGCTGTACTTTTCAATCTAATGATGCTGATCTTTATCTGAATCATTAATAAAAACTGCTGTTGGTGCAAGGATTATTCTTCATCTAGCTCTAGCAAATGGAGAAGAAGCTTTTTCTCAGCTCTACAGTTTCAGGCAAACAGGCTGATACAAATGAAATTGTGCCTGTAAACATCCAACCAAGTAAACTTTGATTGGGACCAACAAGGACTGTGTCTCCAGACTCACCATGTGGAAAAGCTCAACTAATTGACTTCTGTGCCTATTGAAATTGTTTGAACTGCTATTCACAGTACTTATGGCCGTGTCTAAGTATGAATTACAATAAGGATAGTTACAATCAGTATTCATTGACTGATTTTTATGGGAACCTGAAGGCTGAGTAAGGACAGGTCGTGTTATGCTAGTGACTGTAGGTTTTTGAACTGTATGGATGTTGTACTAATGACATTTAAGTTATCTAAATATTTTAGTTGGAACTTTAATTTGAAGAGAATCCTGATTTATTTAGACATGAGTATCCTTTTGATGAGTGGAGCCACACAGATTAACAAGAAAAGAAAATGGTGAATACAAGAATTTTCAAAGGGTCTATATTCTTATTAAGTAGTAGCAATATCTAGGGAAAATATGAAATGGAAAGGAGGAGAGATTTCTGTGGCAGCACTGGAGAGCTGGTTTAGGACTGGTTTAGGTGGAGAACTCTCCTTTGGAGAGTTTTTCATAGAATCATAGAATCTGTTGGGTTGGAAGGGACCTTTAAAGGTTATCTAGTCCAACCCCCCTCCAGTAAGCAGGGACATCTTTAATGAGATCAGGTTGTTCAGAGCCTCATCAAGCCTGGCCTTGAATGTCTCCAGGGATGGGGCCTCCACCACCTCTCTGGGCAACCTGTTCCAGTGTCTCACCACCCTCATTGTAAAGAACTTCTTCCTAATGTCTAATCTAAACCTACCTTGCCCTAGTTTAAAACCATTGCCCCTTGTCCTATCGCTACATGCCCTTGCAAACAGCCCCTCCCCAGCTTTCTTATAGGCCCCTTTCAGGTACCAGAAGGACGCTATAAGGTCTCCCCAGAGCCTTCTCTTCTCCAGGCTGAACAATCCCGGCTCTCTCAGCCTGTCTTCGTAGGAGAGGTGCTCCAGCCTTTTGATCATCTTCATGGCCCTCCTCTGGACCTGGTCCAACAGGTCCACGTCCTTCTTGTGCTGAGAGTTCCAGAGCTGGGCACAGTACTCCAGGTGGCATCTCACCATAGCAGAGTAGAGGGGGAGAATCACCTCTCTGGATCTGCTGGCCATGGTTCTTTTGATGTAGCCCAAGATGTGATTGGGCTTCTGGGCTGCAATCACACATTATTGGCTCATGTCCAGTGTTTCATCCACCAGTACCCTCAAGCCCTTTTCCGCAGGGCTGCTCTCTATCACATCATCCCCCAGCCTGTATTGATAACGAGGGTTGTCTTGACCCAAGTATAGGACCTTGCACTTGGCCTTGTTGAACTTCATAAGGTTTGCTTGAGCCGACCTCTCTAGCTCATCCAGGTCCCTCTGGATGACATCCCGGCCCTCTGGCACATTGACTGCACTGCTCAGCTTAGTGTTGTCGGCAAACTTGCTGAGGGTGCACTTGATGCCACTGTCTATGTCATTGATGAAGATGTTGAACAGCACCGGTCCCAGTACGGATCCCTGAGGGACACCACTTGTCGACCCTCTCCATCTGGACATTGAGCCATTGACCACCACCCTCTGGATGTGACCAGCCAGCCAGTTCCTTATCCACTGAACAATCCACCCATCAAATCCATATCTCTCCAACTTAGAGAGAAGGATGTTGTGGGGAACTGTGTCAAAGGCCTTGCAGAAGTCCAGATAGATGGTATCCGTTGCTCTCCCCTTCTCCACTGATGCAGTCACTCCATTGCAGAAAGCCACCAGGTTGGTCAGGCAGGACTTGCCCCTGGTGAAGCCATGCTGGCTGCCTCGAGTCACCTCCATGTCTTCCATGTGCCTTAGCATAGCTTCTAGGAGGATCCGTTCCATGATCTTCCCAGGCACAGAGGTGAGGCTGACAGGGCAGTAGTTCCCCGAGTGCTCCTTTCTGCCCTTTTTAAAAATGGGTGCGATCTTTCCCTTTTTCCAGTTGCCAAGGACTTCACCTGACTGCCATGACTTTTCAAATATCATGGAGAGTGACTTGGCAACTACATCAGCCAATTCCCTCGGGATGCTGGGGTGCATCTCATCAGGTGCCATAGACTTGTGTATATTCAGGTTCCTCAGGTGGTCACAAACTTTTGATGGGAAAACTGCTTTTCAGCTTAACAAATAAATAAATAAATACAACCCAAACAAAACATGCAAAATAAAGCGAAACAAAAACCCCAAAACTGAACCCAAACCTTTCTGAATCAGTGTCTGTAAGAAGAGAAATTTTAATTCTATTTTTAGTACAATATTTCAAAGATCAGATCATAGAGCTGTCAACAAACACTCTTGTGTTTTCTAAGAGAGCATTTTGGTAATGACATCAGTAGGAGAGGAGAGAGTAGAGACGACAAGAGCAGTGACATCCAAAAGGAGTACAATGGGGATGTTAGACAGAAATATTTCAACAGCAGAAAATGTTTAAAACAGAATCAGTGATCTTCAAGCCAAGCACTGTTGAAGTTGAACACAATTGTTCAATTTAACCTGATTATATTAACTGATTAGACAATTTGAAACAAAAGGTGATCACTACCTGGGGAGAAGAGGTGGATGACAAGAAAAGGTGATAAGAACATGAGCCCTTATGGAAAAAAAGAAAAAGAGGATGATGGGTAATTATTATCAACAGACCAATAGGAAGCTTGCTGGAAAGGTATGGAAAGGTATAACTTGTTTAGATTAGTAAAACATTTGGGTACTTAGTCCTCTGGAGTCGTTTGATTGGCTTTCATTTTGGCTTTCCACACAGATTTGTTTTTAAAATAGGTACCGAGAGAACAGTTCAACGACTGTTAAAAGAAACTTCAAATGTTCTCATTTTTCTCTGACTGGTTCCAGTCTTCACAAGCATATAAGAAGGTCAATGGTAATCTTAAGTAAATGCGGAAACAAAATTTTCTACACTGTGGAGCCTTTTGAGATTCAACAATTTATTTTCTTTATGTTTTTACCATTTTATTTTACCAACTCCCTATCTGTTATAAAATTCCTTGAATAGAGAGACCTATTCAGTGAGTCCAGCAAGATGTGGGAGTTTCTATTCTTGTTTTTATTGAGTTGGCATTTTTTTCATGTTGTTGCCATGGTTTCCTTAACATTTTTTACTCTTTTGCAATACTTGCTGATACTGTTCACAGCAAATTCCTGAATTCTACTCTAGTCAATGATATTCAAACAAGGTCACCAACATACACTGTGTTGTTAATATTCTCTTCATTCATTCAAATGTCTCATTTACAATGTTCTTGATTCTCCTGCAGATTGTTATACTTTCTGCATCTGCGTTGAATAGTTACAGAGATAAAGTATTCGACCTTGGCATACATCTCTCTTGATGTTACACTGTTTAGAAGTTCCACAATCTGTATTGCTACTTTCTCCCCAAGTACACATTTTTTTCATTAGCTGCATATTTCATAAGTCACTATTATGTATTCAAAAATATGTATTAATCTGACATATTGGGTTTTATCAACAGTCTTTTTAAAATCAACAAAACATTAATAAGCTTTTCTTTTAACTTCTAATACATAAATATACCATCATTTTGGTTTTTATGCCTAATTCTATGTAGAATCCAAACATACATTATAATGCTTGTCTCACGGTCTTGATAACTGCATGCGTAGAGGAATTTTAATAATTTTTTAGTATATTTTACAGTTTGGTGTTGTTTATAGTCTTTGGTGAAGGAATAGAGACCAATTAATTGAATATGTTTGTATATATGTTTTGTAAAACTTTAAGCAGGTCTGTAGTTTAGTTTGAGAGAGTGAATTTTTTCAAGTTTTAAATATCATCCTGGCAACATATTATTTTTTGCTTGACACTATTTAGCTTCTGCCTATATGCCATTTTGTAAGTAAGAGAGCTTTGAATCTGTAGCTATATCTTCAGATTTATAAGAATCACAAAAAACATTCAAATATTGGCTATTCATATAATAACCTTTCATTTCAGAAGCTGCATAGGCACAGAGTCCGTATTTATGTCATTAAAGGATGGGTTATAATTAGATATTTCGATATTTTTTATTTTACTTTCCCCTTGTGCCTGGGCTGCCGTTGGATGTTATAAACTACTGATAATAGATGGCAGTCAGGGTGGACATTAAGACTACAGGCAGCTTTAGGGCCAAAGTCACCTTCTGACATCGATCTCTCCAAATAATGTGCACTGCTTTCCTAGACGAAATGAGCTAGATGGGTGTGATGGCACTTCACTTTAAATCAATGCGTGCTGGATTAGCTACTTCAAACTAAATCATTTGGTGCCAGAGACAGTGTGCAGGTGGAAATGATCATTGCAGTTATTGCTTTATATAACTGTTGTGAAACAGAATGGCTTGGGTCATGCTTGCAGGTTCTTAGAAGTATTTATTATATGAGCTGCAGTTTAATTTGAGGACAGGCTATCAAGCTAGTTGAAGAAACAGGTATCTTTGGAATGAGCAGTCTTCTGGGACTCAAAACTCATAGTGACTCCATGTTTCACTTTTCCACTGAGAATACTGTGTGCATTTCCTCTGTCCTTTTTAGTTTCTCTGATAGGCTTGAGCCACAAAGAATGAACCTTGCTTTTTTCCTAGGTGCAGAATTAAAGTGAAAACACCAAAATAAGGATATGAGTATTGTACAGACTACACTGTTTTTGAAAATGTACCTGAACCGTTCCAGCCTAGCAAGCTCAAGCTTCAGAAACAGGACATCTGGAGGCAACACTAACCAGAGAGTTTCACCCTGTCTCACCAGGCTTTGTGACCTGCAATGCAGATGTACCCACGGACTCTACTTTTCCCCACTAAAAATGTCTCAGGTGTTAAAGCTGGCTAAGGAAAGAGTATTGGCAGATACTTGTATAAAAACCAGAACCTAAAATTTGCGCTCTGTCTGCTTGGTTTTTGTTGCAGCCCGCTGGCTCCATGATGCAGAGTCATGAAATTTCTGCAGAAAGTCATCCTGGAAGGTCGCTGCTGACCCAGGAAGTTCTCCAGAAAATCGAGTCAGTTCCTGCTGTGCCGCTGCTCACCATTACCAATCTTGGTTGCTGCCAGCCAAGGTCCCCATGCATCCTTTGTTTTTTGTCTCCACATGGGTCCCTGATTTCCAGATCTTCCCCCATTTCCGGGACCTTTCCTTCAACCAAGATCTTCACCTCTTCAGGATCATATTCTTTCCAAGGCCACTTCTTGTAGGAATCCTTTTCAGTGAAAGTCCTTCTTTCCAAATCCCCAGTTCTCCTGTTTTGCCAATTTAAACAGTCTATATGCTGAAGCACAATATATTATCAGCTTCTTAATTAGCAGTTCTGTCTTATATCTCTCTATTAATTGGAGGAGTCAAGACATGCAGCTTTTGTTTAGTCCAGATCCTGCCCAAATTTACAGAGCCCATATCTATCATTGCCAGCAAGTAGTGGGCTTCTGCTTGAGAGTTCAAAAGTTCAATTTGGGACAATGACCCACCCCCCATCCCCCCAAACACACACATATATCCGATTATCTGCTCTCTGTTGGTGTTCACAGTGTAAGCTGCTTTTTCAACTATGAGACAGGGTAAAAAATAATTTTGGTATGGAGCAAATAAAAAATATCCAAGTAATGAAAATGTGTTGCTGTATGCCTGCCTATAAAAGTAGAAAAAAAAAAATCACGTGCTTAAATACTGTGTGATGTGTCTTGTTATCTTGCAGTAACATAATACATTATGTTGGTGATGATGCAGCATAGCAGTTGTGAAACATTTTCAAAACCTTGCTCACTTTGATGGGAAAGTTTTTTCCTTTAGCTTGCAAAAGGAGATCAAGTCACAAGGATATAATTGTCATCTATGCAGTTAAAATTAAACTTGCTTACAGTCAAGCTGGAATTAGTTTTGGGGGTAAAGACAGACAGATGAAAATAGAGGAAAAGAAAAGAAGAGCTGGAGTAATTTGATGAACTCTAGCTCAGAATGTCAACTGAGCCCTCTTTAGTCCCCATCCCACACATCTTTCTCTTAGACATCTGTCTAGACTGTATCTCTCATAGTTGCTGACAAGCTCACAAAGTCTTATTAACTCTTCAAGTCCACTGACATATGTTGCTTTATTATCAACATTGCCAATGGTTTACAAGAAGAGCAAAAATTCTGTAGTTTAAAAATTCCAGGGAAGTTGCATGAAACAATATCTCCTTCTCTCTCTCTCTTTCTCAGCTTTAGTCCTTTATAAGCCCTTAACACCAAAGTGCAGTTTTTTCCAACTTGAGTCATTATCACTACAGAAGGTTCTTATAAAGTCTTTGCTTTTTCTAGTGTATTTATCGAAGTAGAAAAAACATATGAGTTGAAAGAATAGGGAAGAAACCAAGCAAGAAGGTAATTTTGGGAAACTATGTGATTCAAAAGCATCCTTTTGTTATACAGTCGAAGGCACATCACAGTCTTCATTTTCATATAATAATAAATAGTGTCTTTCAGAGTTGCATGATGACAGCTTTATCACTTCCAGACAGCATGATAGCCCTGCCCTTAATAATGAAGGGATCATACCTTTTTTTCTGGATCACTCAAAATAAGTTTTACAGAGCTAGTATATTCCCTGTCATTGTGCATGGTAACATACCAGGCCAAGACTGTAATGAAATTTAAGAAATCTGCCTGGTTAACTTCTATTCTTATCTTGTCATATTCCCCAAGGATCCTGACATACTGCTGAAGCAACTGCAATGTTAAAAAGCAGGACACAAATTTACAAAAAGATATTTTAATTTACTGAAACCATGGATTTCTCAAAGATTAGAGCCTATACATGAGAACTTTTATACTAATCTCAGAACTTCCCACAACACTGTTTAAATGAAACCCGTATCGTGCTGTGTTTTGGATTTGTGACCAATACAGTGTTGATAGCACATTATGTTTTAACTATTGCTGAGCGGGGCTTACACAGTATCAAGGCCTTTTCTTTTTCCCACTCTGCTCATCTCAATGAGTAGGCTGGGGGTGGGTGAGGGGCTGGGAGGGGACACATCCAAGACAGCTGACCCCAACTGACCAAAGGGATATTCCCTACCATATGACGTCATGCTCAGCAATAAAAGCCAGGGAAGGGAGAAAGGGTGGACTTTTGGGGTTATGCCATTTGTCTTCCTAAGTAATTGATACACTTCCTGAGGCCCTGCTTTCCTGGAAATGACTGGACATCTGCCTGCCAATGGGATGTAGTGAATTAATACCTTGTTTTGCTTTGCTTGTACATGAAACTTTGCTTCACTTATGAAGTTGTCTTTATCTTGACTTGTGAATTGTTACCACTCTTGTCCTTCTGATGCTCTCCCTTATCCTGCTGTTGGGGAAATGAGTGGCTTGGTGGGGGCTTAGCTGCCAGCCAAGGTCAACCTATCACAAAAATGAAGCACCACAAACATGTTAAAAGATGGTCCTTATGCTCAAATTTTAATGAGAAGACTTTCATGAGAGTCTTACACTGGATATAAATCCATAGAGCTTGATCCTGTCTCAAGTAACTTTCACCCAATAGGATCAAGCCTTGAGCAGTTCAAACTTTTGATTCAAAATATGCTCCATGCAGTAAATTTTGCGTTAACACAAACGATCTGAGCGATAAATCCTACTACATGCTTCTCATAGATCCTTGTTAACCCTATTCATAGGAAAAACTGTAAGGCATCTATATCTTTTCTTCCCTTAACTCCAGTTCTGACAGGATTTAATTCCAACACCCTTCACTGTGGGTTTTCCAGCTTTCTTAGGGACATCCCAAGTTAGAGTGTTTAGTAGGTGGTGACAGAACCATCTGTGATAGCAGGGCCTTAAATCTTCTTCGCTTCTGCCTTCAGCTAGGTGATGGAGGGATGAAACACTATCCCATTTAGCATCATCTCACCTACATTGCATTCATTTTTCACAGACTGCAAAAGAAAAGCATAGAATTAGACCTCTTGAAATCTTCTGACACATTCAAAAGTTAAATGATGTTGATAGCAACAGATTCTTAAAAACAGAAGCTATGTCTTAAAATGTCTGAGTCCTGGCTACAAATGGATTCAGTACTCTTGCCTCCAATTTTATGTACATTTGCACCATATATTACAGTAAATGTAATGATATCAACAATAAAGAGATAATGCAGGATTCATACTATACCATAGTAATTCTTTATGGGGTAACACTATCCTATGTCTGAGTACAAGAGAGTAGTTTTATAGGATTTATAGTGTAAACTTCTCTGTCATTGTATTTTCCTTTCTCCTTCATCACGTGCAGACTCAGACACCTTCTGCCACACACACATATGTACATCAACATACACACTGCCAGGTTAAAAATGTTTAGAATAAGCAGAAATTTCTAGCACAGAGGACTCTCTCTATTCGTTATATGTTTTACTCTTTTGTTTCAATGGTCACTACTTTGTGACCCACATGAAGCAAAAAGAGCCTCAACTAAAGTAGGACTTCCTCCAGGACTAAAGTAGCCGGAGAATCCTATTTTGAAGTTGTATTTTGCCCCTACATGGATGGGTAAAAAATACCAAATATATGAATTAAATATAAAAAGTAAACAAACTGGAGCATCAATAGGACCCATTCATCTTTTGTTTTCCTCATTCAGAAAATCTTGCATTTTCTGGCACAGATTCTTGCCATTGTTTTCTTGTTAGGATTTACCTGTCTTGCCTGTCTTCAGTTTTGCATAGTTCTTGTGCTTGGCCTCATTTATCTTCGTTACCATGTTTCCACTTGGCTACACACTAGTGCATCAAATTCTATGCTTCTCCTCCCAGTTACACATCGTATTTTAAGATGCATATCTGAGGAGGTGGACCACAGTATAAATATTCTTAGGACAAGATATAACACCTAGAGGGTCACAATATTTGTCATTGTCTATTTATGGATTTTGCTAAATGGGTGACAATATCAGCATACACTGTAATATTGTCTGGTTCTCTCCCTATAACTTTTGAGAAGCATGCTCTCGATCAAGCTTTAATTATTTTTTTTTGTGAGGTCCCTCCAAATCCCATACAAACATAAGTACTTCCCAATGATTAGTGTTACTGTAACTGACATTTTACTGACACACGAATTTGCTCTTTTTTTCCACAGTGTTTGCGTTCCTTCTTCATTAGGCAATGATAAACCGCACGTTTGGAAAAGAATTTATATAACTTACCTTTAGTTTTATACCTTACTTGTAAATAGTCCTGTAAGAACTGCAAATAGAAGAAATGGAGTCTAACAATAGCCTTTCTAGGGCGCAATTCACTGAAACATTTGTTTTAAATCCTGAGGTAAGGGGGTAAACGCTTTCTCTGCCATACACTGTTCATGTGAAAATATTTTTCTGTGGAACTCAGTTTCCTATTTATAACCATTAAAAGCAATTGACTCCCTCATAGATACAAATATATATATGAGACCTTGTGGTGGTCAAATATTACAATAATGAAGTGGTGTAATACTGGGTGTGTACTGGGTGAAGTACAAGTTAGTGTTTTCTGCATTGTAACATTAGGATTTCAGAGATATTATAGTCTTTATATTATGTAAGTACTAGAATAAATAAAAATATTAATAGTTTTCTATGATGAATAATAGGAAAAGGAAGGTTAAATGCCCATTTGAGACCTATTTCTATAATGAGAAAAACAAAAATGGAGCTAACTTACCAGTAGGACCACTATATTTCCCTTTCTGTTACCCTTCAATTCACTTTTGAAGACACATTAAGTGAAAATCGATTGTGTGCATGTGGCTAGGGACAGTAGACTGAAGTGTAGGGTGCACCTACACTACATATGTGTGAATTTATAGATCTCAGATCGTACCCAAGAAAGACATTTTAGAAGTTGTCAGAAGAAATACACATGAAAATTTCATCAGCAGCTCAAGAGAGCATATGGCACACTGTCCGGCAGTTAAGTCATTTCCCATCATGATTCTGTGGAACATTAATAATGCCCTTTCCTTTTCACTGCAAAGCTGCTAGTACAGGTTCATAATTATTATGTTTCTGATAACAGTTAACAAATGTACAGCAAGTATTGTGATACATAATTAGCAAATCTGGTCTTTCCTTATCCATTTAATTAGTTTTCCTTTCACATGTCCTTCACTTAGTGTGCAGCACTGTTTTGACTTTTGGGGGTGTGTGTAGTTTTTTGAGAGTGAAAAGGGTGTGATGTCTCAAAGGTTTTTTTACATTAGAGACTCAATAGTGAAATAAATCTGACAGAGTTGTGACCTGCCCAGTGGGAAGGTGAACCTGTTACTTCCCAAGAAGTGGCAGGTACATTGTGATGGTCTGCATTGCTTTTTGGTGGCCTTCCTGAGCTTGAATTGTGCTGTGGTACCCAGATATAACCCGCTGTCTTTATATGCCACTTTCCAGTAAAAGTGATGGCTTTAGGGCATAAATTATCCCATACTTGATTTTTTAGGTAAAACTCTGCTTTAAATCTAGCGTCTTGGAACCACAGCTCCTTGCAAGGGGGCAAGTTATACCAAGGTAATCAAAAGATTCATGTTTTTTAGCCAGGAAAGCAGAATATATCCACCTATTCCCAGTCATGGGCCCCTGTCTAATCTTGAACTGTTTTCTCTGTCATTACTGATCCATTTAGAGGATGCCTCCATAAATGCCTTTCTAATGACCCCTTGCTTGGCTGCCATACCAGTCCCATGGTGATCATCAGCTCTCACAGTGCGCTATTCTGCCAATGGCCAGGACTCTGGGATTTGCAGCTTTACAGTTTTTCTCATCTCCTGAGACTTCAGCCCCTGAATATGAATATGGGGTGGAATTCTTTTTCTGCTGCCCTTGCTTTGTCTCATCTTAGTGAGCTTTGTGAGAAAGAGAGATGCTGTTAGATCTTAGCCAATGTCAAGACATCCCATAATTAACCTGAATTTAAAAGAAAAAATACTTGTAAAAATATTTATTTAGATAAATTAATTGGATTTTTGCAAGCATTACAATTACCAATATTTTTGTTTAAAGGTCTTAAACAGAGGATAATTTTCCTGATAAAACATTTGCGCTTTCCCTTCTTAATCATTAAACAGACACAAACCTTTCTAAGTTTCATCCCTTTGGGTAGACAGTTAGTAAATCATCTTTGTTATAGATCTGTTCAAATGAACAAGTTTTGTATTTATACAAATATTCTGATAAAGCTGCAAATTACAGTCTTTAGTAAATAAAACCAGTCTTATTTAACAAAAATTATTATAGCAGCTTTGTTTGCCATGGGGTTTTTTGTTCCAAATTGATATTCAAGAATTATTTCAATTCTTCAAATCTGCCTACGACAACTTATCCATGTGACTCATTCTGTTTTGGAGAGCAAGAATTGGACAACATGACAGGTCTTTTTGAATCAAGCATTCTCAAATAGTTTCAATTTTTATAACATTGACAGTGAAGACTTTTTCTTATTTATGCATCTCTACAATTGCACTTCAAATTAAAGATTAAACTGTGATGTGGCAGTCAGAAGTCAAAGGTATGCCTTTGATTTTATAAAGGGAATATAAGACAGTAAATAAAATATTTTTTTAGATAAATAACCTTCTAAGACTTTTTTCCTAAGTGCACTTGTACTGATACTGCATTTCCCCCCAATTTTTCAATTTAATTGCATTTGCTTTGACTGTGTTTACACCTTTCTCTCTGCTTGCTGCAAATAATGAGCAAATTAGTTCACTAGCATGAATGCTAATGTAAAATTTATTTTACCTGTGTATTGCCAAATATTTGTAGAAATAAACCATCATTCATATAAAACATTATTCACAGATGAAATCTTATTATTTTGCTTCATTAAATAAAATAAATAGATTTTTTGACTGTGTTTAATCCAAACAGCTGGATTTACAAAATACAAATGTTTAAAATTAGTTGTATTTTAAAAGCTACTGAGGAGGAGTTTGTGCACACAATTTGTCAGATCACAAAACGATGGCTCAAAGGTGAACTGGAGACTCGAATTATTTTGTTCAGTTTTTTTAATGAAATTCACCCATGAAGTAAGTGTTTATTTACAGAAAACATATAAACAGAATTAAACTACAATAATTTGTTATGAATTCCTTGCCAACGTGTGACTTACATGTTGGATCACAGTGTTGGTAGGAAACAGCTGTTCATTATTTACAATCTGTGGCAGGTCTAAAGAGCAGCCTGTTATGCTGTGCCATGCATTTAGAAAAAAAAAAAAAGATAAAAACTCAAAACATAAAAAAATAGTTTGTATCACCATATTTTGCAAACCTGTTATACTTTACTTTTTTTAAAAAGCTCTGTCTTTAAGAATTAACTTATGAAGTGAAAACTTCCATTTATTTAAACAACAAAATCATGGTTTTGTTGCAAGAATAATGCTCAGGACATGATATAAACCCAAGAACAATATTAAATAAAAATAAACAAGGGAAATAAATTTAAAAACTAATTTTCTAAACCCAGACATAAATATATCTTTTCTTGGCAAATGGTTCATCCTTGATGTGGGCATTTTTTTTAAATACGGTCTTTAATCAGAAACTTAGTCCACTTCACTCTTTAGGACCTATCAATGTGAGTAGAAGTTATATGTTTCTTATTATTTCAACTGTTTTTGAGAAAAAAGACCATTTCATCTTGAAGCCTTTAATCAAAGCATAGCAAAGGTCATTATTTGCTTTAACAAGTTCAGTGTATGTGTGTTTATTTTAAGAGGATTCCCTTAAAGAACTCTTCATATTGGTGTAACGAGCTTCTGCTTATGGGTGCTGAGCATAAGTCTTGATGATCATTCCAATTGAATGACTGAGGCATTTTCCTAGTTTGAGACAAAACACAGAGGTTGACACACTAATGACTGACAAAATGGTCACTTTATATGGTGTTATCCTTTCTAGTTTCTGTAACATTCTTTTTATTAGATGTGGATAGACAGGGAAACAACAATGAGGAAGAGAACAGGATTTACTCAGAGTTACTTGTGATGCTGAACATCTGCAGAAAGCAGAGGAGGAAGAAGAGCTTTTTAAATATAGCTGGAAGAATAAGGTTGGCTAAGAAAATTTAACTGCTATCCAAAGATATTGTCCAGGACAGCTGCCGTCCCGATAGAAACCAGGAAAAGATGTTTGTTTTGCTCTAGGTATCTGGCACCACATATGAATATCTAAGCCTGGCAATTGGTAACAGGCTTTTGCTTAGTCTGTAGGATAAATAGCTTAATCAGTTCTGTGCAATCAATGCTTGATAGTTAGTTAATCAATTGTTTAATTAATTAGCTTACAGCAACAACTCTCTGAGCCTAAAAACATTCACACCTTTAGCTGCAAGAAAGGTGGTGTAGAGTCAAAGCCAGAGGTGAAAGGGAGTCTTTTTGCAACTGTAAGGAATAAGCCTTGCCTTTGCAATGGCCACTGACCTGACCCAGCTTCTCTCTGTGAGTGCTGCTGCTCTTCAGCTGTGGGCAGCACTACTGAAAACTGTGGAACATCAGGAAGACTGAAAAAGTTTAGTTCTATGGCTGCCTTTGTATCTTGGAGGCCATAATTCCACTTCAGAACAGGGCAGGTTATGACTTCCTGTAAGAAAAAGCTGAGTTAAGTTTTTCATCCTGTGTGGGTGGAATTTTGGTCTTCAAAGTCAGTTCTGAAACAAACAAACAAACAAACAAACCCCCAAAACAACAACAAAAAAACCACAACAAAACTGGTTATTACTCCTTAATTCTCAACTAGCTTAACAAGAAATTTATTCTAGCTGTTTTTCTTCCCTGAAGGCTGACAATAGCTGATTCAGTAAACTCCAGTGGAACCATATGCTGTCAAACTATGAAGTTTTGTCAGTTGAAATTCTTCACAAAATTGGCTTCTTTTAACCAGAGTCTGTTTCACGGAGGTGGTGTCGGTTGGGAAGTCCTGTTTTGACACTTACGCTTTGAAACTTCCTGAAGGCAAATGTAATTACTTTGTCTGAAAAATGAGGGTTTGGGCTTCTCTTAATCTGAAGTTGTAAAAAATATTTTGGCTTCCTCAATAAATGTAAAGTAAAAGATAGTAAATACTGCCAATCTCCTCCTCCTCAATTGTTTATTGTCGCTCTTTTTCCGGCATGAGCATGACAGAACAACTGTGCAAAATTTGGACACAATTAATATTTGTCTCATTTAACAAGTCCATTAACTGATATCAAATGATTCTGCAGCTAATGGTATCAAAAAGCAAGTTTTTTTTCTGTTGGTCTGCCTCCAGTTTAAATTAACTCTATCTGCATTCCTGTTAAAATTTATTTTCGGTGATCTTTTTGCATTTAACAAGAAAGCACAGCACAACAGAATGCATGGGAAAGAAGTAGGTAGTGAGACAATGAAATTACCTCAGAAATGAAAAAAAAATCTATGAGTTTAACTTAAATGGAGATAGCTTGGTCAGCTGTACTGGAAGGATTCATCATTTTACTAGGAATCACATATTGTTGGAGCTTTCTATTTTCACAGCATAGGAATAAGCCTTTGATGCTGAACACCAATTTGTTAAAGTGTCATTTTTAATAAAAAATGAGGGAGCAGTAGTTAAGAAAGGTAAGTAATGACGATGAAATACATAAACTATTAATTATGAGCTATATAAACTATTAGATCTAAACTCATAATGAACTCTCAGAACGAACAAGTCAATAAAAATAGCAGCTTCAACTTTCTGAATTCATAGTTTAGGAGATAGAGAAGCTTTAGCGAAGACCAAATTAAGCCCCTTGAAACACACAAAATCGAAAGAAAAAACGAAAGAAAGGGGTCCATTGCAGTCTGAACTCCTAACCCTTATTTTCCTTCCATCTTTCATCCTCTCTTCCTAGAAGGATTGCCATACATAAAATACTTTGCCTTTAAGAATTATCTGAAAACATCTAAACAGTTACATTTATATTGCAATTTCCATAAATAAGTAATTAAAAAATCCCAAACCCTGCTGTTGGAAATATTGCTGCAAGAGACCTTCCTGCCCTCCTACTCCCAGATGTTTGTCTAGACATAATACGGTGTATCTGTGGGTTTGGTTCATTCTTTATGCACTTTTCCTTAAGTAATTCAGTTTGCTAGATTAGAAGGCTGCTTCAGATTCCAGAAGGATTTATGCATATGGTCTCATGCTTGTGTTGCTGGTGGGGCAACCATGGTAGTAAGCAACTGGCAACCAGATTGTTAACATGGGTTGCTGTTTTGGGTAGTACCAGTAGCTTAGCTGGTAGCATGAACAGAAGTCCTTGATTTTTACTGCTGTATATATAAATACAAATATGAATATATGTTTTTTCATATTATTTCCTTACTACATGAAAAAGATTATTGCAAGTAGAGTTACGAATAACTCTTCACAAAAAAGAAGTCTTTGATGTGATTTTTGCAGACAGGGTGCTTAAAGAAAAAGTCAGAGGGTAGACTTAGGTCCTGGTTAGAGTCTTTGACATCCTTAACCACAAAATCACAGAATCACAGAATGACAGGTGTTGGAAGGGACCTCTGGAGATCATCTGGTCCAACCTGCCTACCAAAGCAGGTTCACCTAGAGCACGTTGCACAGGAATGCGTCCAGGTGGGTTTTGAATGTCTCCAGAGACGGAGACTCCACCACCTCTCTGGGCAGCCTGTTCCAGTGCTCTGCCACCCTCAAAGTAAAGAAGTTCCTCCTCATGAAGGTCCCTAGAGGCTTCCGCACAAATCTGTTTAAGGTGCTTGTTAATGTCATGTTGAGGAGGATCCTGAGCTGAAGGGGAGTGTTAGAGATTTCATGGTTAAAAATGGATAGAGGGAAGTTTGGTTTTTTTGTTTGATTGGTTGGGACGGGTTTTTTTGGGGGGGAGGGTTGGTGTGGGGTTTTTTTTTTTGGTTTGGTTTGGTTTTTAAAACAGGTGCTTACTGGGTAATTATTTTAAATATCTCTTCTACAGCAGCTCTTGATTTTGAGTCAATAACAAAGGAATCCGTGTTTTAATAACAATGGAATTTTCTGCCTACAGAGATGGCACTAAGTCAAAGATTGCAGAGCTGCTGGCCTGTGACCTACTCTTTGCTAATGATTGTATACAAACTGTACACGCACTGGAGGATTTGCAGTACATTACTATTTTGATCCTGCTGCTAAGTGGTTTGGCACAAACATCAACGTAAAAAACAGAGGTCTGGGTCCAGCCATATCCTAATGGAAAGCTAGTCAAGTCAGTTGTTTCTGTTGTCAGTGCAGCACCAGCTCTTCTGCCCTTGTGGCAGCGTGCCATCTCAGAGTGTCATGATTGACGATGAAGTCCCATGGAACAGAGGAAAAGCTTGAACAGCTTTTGAGGAGATTTAAACAGGAAATCGGCATCTGAATCTGAACAAAAGTAAATATGCACTATGCAGTTGTAATCCCCATTCTCCTGTGCGGCTAAAAAAATGTAGACAATTTAGAGCTGTTCCAGTAGGCATTTTTGGCTGTTAAACACACACACACTCTGTGCCCATGGAGTACAGTCTTTTAGAATAAGAACCAATGCAGTCATAGTCAAATATTCAGCATTCAAGCAACAGGATCAGTTATATTGGTCTGGCATCTGATGCATATGTCAAAGTAGAGTGCCTAACACTATTTCAGGAGGTGGTAAAAAAAAGTTGTATTTCCAGGCCAATGAACGCTTGAAAAAGTGTATTCAGGCAAACCATTAGCTATCAGATGTCAGTTTCACAACATGAGAAACTGTTATTATGGTCCATGTGTCGGTGGCAGAGTTGCCAGAGCTGGTGGTTGTAGTGATGCTGTCGGCAGCACTAAGCTAAACCAGCAGAACAAAAGGCAACAGAGGAAACTGGACACAACAAACAGGAGAATCTGCATCTGTGACGCCTGTGGCAAAACTGGGCTAATTTGTCACCCAAGCCAGAAAGCAACACTCATTCCTGCAGTTTATACGGGCTATAAATTTGGGAGAAATCAACTCATGATTTTGGTTTTTGCACCAACTTAATCTAGTGTTACCCATTTCACATATGAGATTCAAACACTTTCAATAATTATTATCTGTTTCTATCTCTATGCAAGAGATAGTGGGTGCATTGTGTCTAAAAGGGAAAACAGCCAGTGATTCTGGTTTGGACACAATTTCAAGGTAAGATTTTAGCTTCAAATGGAGTTTCTGGGGTCAGTGGAATGGATTGTGCCTCAGGAAGTGCTGCCCATTTTGGAGCGATAATGGTATTCTATACTGCTATGCCATGTCTATATGGCTTTTAGAGCACTTAAGGGTCAACACTTAGAGAGACACATTTTCAATCTTAAGTATAATAGAATGGAACTCTGTTATAATCAAAAGGTTCATAAGTTGCCCTCAAAAAGTCTGTAAGTTACCCCATGAAAGACACAGACAGTAAAACCCAAAATATGAAAATTATGTTTGCAAGAGAAATCATTCTTGAGAACAGTGACGGGCTGAGTCATTTGTCAGTACAGTAAATTCTAAGGCGTCACTTGGGCCTCTGTGCTGTTTATCACATTTTGTTAACCATGACAGCGCTGCTAGTGATGCAGTCTTTGACAGACCTGGTTTCAGTTAGACATGAGTACAGCTCTACCCTTTTATGTAAGAGCAAGGTTCTATCTCTTCACCTATTTTGCCTAACAGCTTTTGTTGATTAGTGAAATTCCTTTTCGGAGCTTGATGTCTCACTACTTATTATAAACTATTATTTATTTTCCTAATTACGGAATCATGGAATCACGGAATCTTCAGAGTTGGAAGGGACCTCTAGAGATCATCTAGTCCAACTCCCCTGCTAGAGCAGGATTGCCTAAAGCACATCCCTCAGGGCTGCATCCAGGCGGGTCTTGAAAATCTCCAGAGAAGGGGACTCCACAACCTCCCTGGGCAGCCTGTTCCAGTGCTCTGTCACCCTCACTGTAAAGAAGTTTTTCCGTGTATTTGAACGGAACTTCCTATGTTCTAGCTTGTGCCCATTGCCCCTTGTCCTGTCACTGGGAACCATTGAAAAGAGCCTGGCTCCGTCCTCCTTAAACCCACCCTTTAGATACTTGTAAACATTAATCAGGTCCCCCCTAAACCTTCTCTTCTCCAGGCTAAAGAGTCCCAGCTCTTTCAGCCTTTCCTCATAAGGGAGGTGCTCCAGTCCCATAATCATCTTGGTTGCCCTACGCTGGACTCGCTCCAGTAGTTCCCTGTCCCTCTTGAACTGGGGAGCCCAAAACTGGACACAGTACTCCAGTTGTGGCCTCACCAGTGCAGAGCAGAGGGGGAGAATGACCTCCTTCGACCTACTGGCCACAGTCTTCCCTATGCAGCCCAGGATGCCATTGGCCTTCTTGGCGACAAGGGCACACTGCTGGCTCATGGATAATTTGCTGTCTACCAGGACCCCCAGGTCCTTCTCCTCAGAGCTGCTTCCCAGCATGTCCACCCCTAACATATACTGGTGTTTGGCATTTTTCCTTCCCAGGTGCAGGACCTTGCACTTGCTTTTGTTGAACCTCATTAGGTTCTTCTCTGCCCAGCTCTCCAGCCTGTCCAGGTCACGCTGGATGGCAGCACAGCCCTCTGGAGTGTCGGCCACCCCTCCCAGCTTGGTATCATCAGCAAACTTGCTGAGGATACACTCTGTCCCCTCATCTAGGTCATTAATGAATATATTGAACAAAATTGGTCCAAGTATTGACCCCTGGGGGACACCACTGGTTACAGGCCTCCAATTGGACTCTGTGCCACTGGTCACAACACTCTGAGTTCTGTCACTCAGCCAGCTCTCGATCCACCTCACTGTCACCTCGTCTAGCCCATACTTCCTCAGCTTCCTAATGAGGATGTTATGGGGGACAGTGTCAAAAGCCTTGCTAAGGTCAAGGTAGATGACATCTACGGCTCTCCCCTCATCCAGCCAACTCGTTATAACATCATAGAAAGCTATCAGATTGGTCAGGCATGATTTGCCCTTGGTAAATCCATGCTGACCACTTCCAATAACTTCCTGTTCCTCTATGTGTTTGGAGACGACTTCCAGAATGAGTCGCTCCATTACCTTTCCAGGGACAGAGGTGAGACTAACCGGTCTGTAGTTCCCTGGGTCCTCCTTCTTGCCTTTTTTGAAGATTGGAGTGATGTCAGCCTTCCTCCAGTCCTCAGGCACCTCTCCTGTTCCCCATGACCTTGCAAAGACAATGGAGAGTGGTCTAGCGATAACATCTGCCAGTTCTCTCAGCACTCGCGGGTGCATCCCGTCAGGGCCCATGGATTTATGAATGTCCAGCTTGGCCAAGTGGTCTCTGACCCGGTCCTCCTCAACTAAGGGAAAATCTTCCTCTCTCCAGGCCTTCCCCCTTGCCTCCAGGGTATGGGATGCGTGAGGGACGGCTTTATCAGTGAAGACCGAAGAAAAGAAGGCATTCAGTAACTCTGCCTTCTCTGTGTCTTCCACCACTAGGGCACCCGTCTCATTCATCAGTGGACCTATATTTTCCCTAGTTTTCCTTTTTCTGTTGATATATAATTATAAATAATATAAATATAATTATTTAATTCTTGCCTTCCTGTTCCATTTACCAGTTTGTACTTCATCATTGTTTTCATAATAATTTAGATAACACTGTTTTGCAAAGCCTGTCTTTGGAACATATATATATAACCTATATCTTAAGCCCATTATTTTCAATTGTTTAAACATTACCTGTTACATTAGTAGACGGTAAGCATACTCTTTTCTTGTTGACTTGTGTTATTATACTAGACACATCTAGGGTGCTGCATTAATATCCTGTATAATCAAATGATATCGCATCTACATGACTGGAATAAAATTTATCATTCTTAGAAAAAGTTATCATACCTATTTTTTTTTGTGTGTCTTTCATGTTTTCCACAAGTTCAAAAATACTCAAGTAAAAGAAGCGTTTCTGAAAAATTACTGCTTTAACATCAAATAATTTAATTTCCTTAAAGGCCCAACTGCTGTCCCCTTGTGGATTCTCTTGGAATGAAGAGGTATTCATAGAAATAACTCATCTACTGGAATACACTGTTCGGTTTGCACAACTAGAAGGAAGCCATCAGCCTTAAAGCGTCTGGATGTCTAACTAAATACCTGCATTCATTTGATATAGCCATCTCTATCCCTTGTTAACACCAAATAAGTATTAGAAACATGGCAATGAGTAGAAGAAAAATTTTATGCAGGCAAAGGGAAAAAAAAAGCATGATTTACACTCAATGTCTGTATCTACAATATGCATATGCACACTCACATGTATGCATAATAAGAAGATTGTGTGTGTATACAGAAGAAGAGAGGTACACATTACATATATAGAGAGAGATGCACAAAAATGTTTCTAAACTCATTTTATGGTAGAAAAATAAGACTTGCTGACATGAGCTTAGATCGTTCAGATTTATTCAAAAGATATAAACTGTGTCCCCATGAAATGACAGTTGACAGGAAATAGTGCAGTAACATTTTAATTCTGTAACCTGAAATGAGTTAAAAAATTACATCTGTTTGGCAAAATTGAAAATTTCTTCAGGAAACAGACTACTCTCATATTCCAGTATTTCCAAAAGTGAGAGTAAGCTACATGAACTTTGACTGTAAAGAAGCAAAATAAATTTCAGCAAAAACATGTAAATCTGCGAAGTGCCTAACTAAACCATAAGTTAGGCAGGAAAAAAAATTGGAAGTCTTTATCCAAGTCACAATTCAAAATGGTCATATCCTTAGAACTATGAGTTGTATTAATCAGGACATACAAAAAATTCTCTAAACTCTATTTAGATGCTGCAATTGCTTTCTAATGTGGAAAATTTCCATGCAGAGAAACGAAGAAACAGAACTATATAGGCACTGCTATTAATGCCTGTATGATATATTTGACAAGAAATCAATCCTGACCACTGAAAGCAGACAATTCCATAAAGATAATCCTTTATTAAAAGCATAAGATCGTGGTTTTTTCCTCACCATGTATCCTTATCACACAAGCACATCAAAAGACATTCCTTTCATTTAAGAAGAGAGTTTAAAAAGACTGGGAGAAGAAACTAGTACAGCACACTCAAAACACTTGTGAGATAAGCTCTGTTTGAGGTAAACGTCTGGGATATTAATTCAGCAAAATTTCTCTTTACAAGAAAGAAGAGTTGAAACCATTCCAACTTTCTTGAAGTCTTAGGTAGTTGAACATAATACAGGATTAGTTCAATCATTTCTTCATTTAAGATATTTATATGGTTCAGTTTTGCTTTCCTGTACCCACCAAAAAGGAAAAAAGTTATTTTGTACTGATGTTCCTCTTCCTCTGCTTTTGTTGCTGCATTGGCTAGGGCTGAACAAATCAAACAAGCTTTAATAACACAATTAAATGTCTCATCAAATTTTACATTATATAGACTTGACTGGAAACTATGCTTTTTGGAAGCAAAGCAGTAAAAATAGTAATGAAAATAACAGTAAAATACTTGTTAGCTTAACTTACTTTGTTCATGTTTAAATTCGGGCAAAGTAAATATAGTCACAGTATTATTTAAACATTGCATTTGTTTTCTCAGTACTTCATGTAAACTAGCACTATGATCTGATCTCACCTGCCACATTTATTGCACATGCATTAAAACTATTTCAATCATTATTTCATATTACTTTACAAAGTTAGCTTTCCAGTAATGTGTTTCATGTGCTGTTGTCAGTTACCAAAAACTAATGTTGTCAGTCTATGCAACAAACTTGATGTGCAGCTGAAGGTTCATTCTGAGTTCTCTGCTCTACTCCTGGTACAGTCAGAGAAGGACATATGCTGAAAGGGATAGCCCTTCTGGCTCATTACTGGCACCTTAAGATTTTGTGCAGATGTAACTCTTCTTTTAATTCTACCCTTTGATTCTAGACTTACATAGAATTTTGCTCCCTTTGCTCTTGACATTCTCTTCATTATCAGTGTTCATAACTGTTTTAGATTTTTGCTTGAAATATTTAATTTAATGTATAAGAATGACCTGGAAAATATAAATTTTCAATTTTAAATTTGCTCACAAAGTATTACTCAAAATCACTTTGAGACTGAGAGACTAGCAGAAGACTTTCAGACTCTATCTAAAGGTGAAAAGGAACATTGAAAGAGTTCCTGCCACCTGGCAAATTTAATTTGCATATTTATCACTTGGTTTCAATATCATTTTATAAACTGTTCAATTTTTTTTGTATCAGAAGCTTTCCTAAGAGGATTTCTTTATAACCTTCTCTTAGGAATGACAGCAGCAATGATATGTAGCTCAGTGTGCATAGGAAGGTTCAGTGAGCACACTTAAGGGAAAAAAATATGTATCAAAGGTTCTCTTTTGAGTCACTTAACAGCTCCTTTCAAAAGGAGTCCTACTTCTCATAATCAAGTGCATTTTAAAAGTTTAATTTATGATACAATAATTTATTAATACTATGGAGAGAAAGTTGGACATCCTAGTCAAGTGGTCCCTTGGTTGCATTAGATAGTCCAAAATGGAGAAAGGTGAAGTGGAAATTCCTAAGGGTCTTGCTCAGTCCAACAAGTTATAACCTAGGTTGTTGAAATTCATTGAAAGGTCTCAGGCACCACCGGAAGTCATGATGTGGATGGGAATCTAGAGCAGAAAAAACGAGTCTGTTACCTGTTCACTGCATTCAATAGTTATGAATTGCAGATGCTCGCTTTATGGTAGTGATACGATGACTGGAAATGAGGCCTTCATTTAGACTACAGAAACCACTCAGAAAAATACAAGGTTTAGGATTTTATACATGTTTTCATAGGCAAATACCCAATTTCAGATAGTGTAAGTTGTAAGTATTGCTAGAATCTTTTGAAAATTGTTATTTTGTAGGATTATTTTTTTTCCCATTCGTAAATGACACTACAAAATTTTTTAAACAATTGTATTTTTATTATACACCTGGATAAGAGCTGTAAATTTGTACCAGACAACTGACTAAAATGCCAGTGCACACAAATGGATGTTTCTGCTAAGAGGATATTTAACCATGTAACCACAGCAGTAGCTCAGCAAAGATGAAGGATGCAATGGAAGACAACAGACCTCAAATTTTAAAGCTTTGGAAAAGAAATGTTACAGGATAGCTTTTGGCATTGTTGAGTAAGCTAGAATATTAGCAGTAGATTATTGTCTCTGATGCAGTCCTGAATTACACAAATTTGACATCTGCATTGATACTCGGTTGTTGAGATTTAATTTATGTTCCCCCCAGTTAAAGTTGCAACATCCTAAGCCGATATCAGGATACAAAAGGAAATGGTAACAAATCACAGCCCTGGCATCATGGCTCAGGCGAAGCCTGAATCCACACTGCCAATATGAGCTCTGAAAAGCAGCACTGTGATTTCTCAGAACTCAAGAGTTGGTTCCCTACGTTAGAGGACCCAGCAAGAGCAGGATGTTCTGGAGGTGGGCTACCCTGTGCTGGAACCTCAGAAATGTGATAGTGTTCCCTACATTATCACAGGGAAGTGTGATTAAAATCTGGAGAGGTGAAATAGCTAGCAGGGGAGTGGGGCACCAATAATCATAGAATCATGGAATTGTTAGGGTTGGAAGGGACCTTAAAGATCATCTAGTTCCAACCCTCCTGCCATGGGCAGGGACACCTCCCATTAGATCAAATGTTTTCTACTAAATAGAACTTTTTTTTTACCTACCTAGTGAATACTACGTAGTATAACAAGATGTCTGTGAGATGGGAAGAACTGCTGATGACAGGCTGTAAGTGTACACGTAAACATTCATATTCATGTGTCAAGATGGGGAGATAATTGTCGGTTAAATCTACTGGAAAAATGATTAATTATATTTAAATAAAGCTTTGAAAATAAAATTTCTTTTAAACCTTTTAAAGATAACGCTGACTTCATAAATATTTTTACTTTAAGGATTTTAAATGACTATTTTTTCCATTTTGCTTCCTCTCCCTCCTCTCTGCTTCCCCTCCATTATATCCTGCTCCTTTTCCCTCAGTTCAAGAAAAGATCTTGCAAGAAAGATCAGATGATGGTGTCTGTCTTGCCTTTCTACCAGGGAGTAATTTAAGAATAGCACAATTATGCCACTCAGGTAAGCACAACCTCATAAGAACATCACCATGTGTCATTTTTAAAGGTATTACAAAGACCCTATAACTTGGTATTTTGCGAAATAGTAGACAAAGGTGAACTGGTAACCATAATTTAATTAAGGATAATATTAAAGTATTTATAAATTAACTTGCAGCAGAGAGCACAACAGAGCAATAGAATCAAATTAATACTGATATACTATGCTGCAATTTTGTGTGGTCCATTTACATTTCAATAGAAAACTGGAAATAGGTAAATAGGTATTCTAAAGGATGCAATTACATAAATTGCAAATGCACACTAAGGACTTCCTTTTGACAGCAAATACTTTTCCAGCTTGGAAAAACAATACAAATGAAACAACACAAAGTTACTCTGGTAAAGAGGTCTAGCAGGTATTTCAGATCTTGGTGATGATCAGTCAAGGCTAAAAGATAACTTTTGGGTATAAGATAACTAACAGTTAGCATGAGTGGGATGAACAGGGTGTTTTCTTTTAGCTTTTTTTTAACCTACTCACTAAGAATGACTCGTATAGCACCTTGGACATGTAAAGTGCAACCGTGAAACACGCTATCCATCCTTAACAGAAATCATCAAGTACTCATATAGAAAAATTGGCATGACACATGAAGCATTTGTTCTCCACATGAATAAAGATAAGGGTTTGTATCACCCTTTAAGTCCCTCCCCAAGATTTTCCACCTCTAGAGACCTAACTATTTTGCAACAGTAGTTTGTTGATGCTATTCCTATTTCACAAGTGGGAAACAAGAAGCAAATCTGTTTTAACAAGTAACATGGAAGCATGTCTTACACTTTGAATACCAATTCTGATTAAAATTAAAAATCCTTAAATCTGCATTAGACCGACATAAGCAAATTCTTGCACTTACAACTTCTGCTTTCTTTCAGAAAATTGGTTAACAATTCTGCAGGTCCAACTAACATATAGTAACAAAGTATGATTACAGTTCCAGTTCAAATCAACTTTCAGATAACCATTTCAAGACTAACTCTTTAGTGAATGAATTTGTATGTTGAACTTGTCAACAACAGCAACATATGCAGTCTTCATCCAGTTACAGGCATCAAAAGCAGCTCTAGACCCAAATGTTTATCAGGGCCATCAGTATAAATTTACTATACTGAAGCTATACTTTATTTTCCAAATTGACAGATTGGGTGTCATGTCACTAGATCAGGCAGGACCTACACTTTCAGTAGCTCTTGCTTAGTGTGATTCTCAGTGAGTCAATCTAGGACAGCAATTTTATGTGGCACACTCAAGTATTTCCTTGGGAGAATGGTATATACACTTTCAAAAAGTAGAGAAACCATTTCTTCATTCAGATGTGTCAACGTAACATATTTAAAAGACAGACACTCCTGCCCATTTACTCATTCCATGTAACCTCAATGAAGGCAGGATTTTGGCAGACCAGAGACAAGTGAAAATTCAGGCTGTCTTTTACTGCATTGCATACCGGGTATAGTACAAGGTTCCTGTCTATAGTTGCCTCAGACTTTCATATTAAGCAGTCTTCCTCTGTCAGGCTTTCTTGCCAGTCTCATTTTTTGCCAGCTGAAGCAAAACCTCAAACATTAAATGTGGTTAGCAGACTACCCTTTCCTGAAGAAAAGTCCAAAGTAAATAAGCACCTTATTGTGTGCTGCAGGAAACCTAAGAGGACACAGTCTTAATTTATGTTGATTTTATACTTTAGTGATTTTATACTTATTTTAAGTATATTATATATTTTATATATATATATATATATTTTAAGTGATTTTATACTTATTACTATTTTTAATAAAATGAACATCACTTCCACATATTAGATGTTTTACAGCAGATTGGTATGCGGGACCTGCCTTTCATGGCCTTTCATCTGAGATGAAAAGCTTGGTAACTGGGCATTCATATAACACATGTAGTTACAAGAATCAATTCTCCACTGTATTTTCAGTACAGGATTTAGTCATATCTGTGTGTATATATGTGTGACTCTTAAGAGGTACTTTACTTTTTTAGATTCTTTCTTTCATAGGCTCAAATAATAGAGGTTCTTTTCAGCAGTTGAAAATATTAGCATATATTTAAGATGCAAGAACAATACTGCATTCTGCTAAATTCGCTATTAAAGTTAGAGTCAAATGATGATATCAACTTCCAGGGTCATCATTTCAAATAATATTTTACTCAAAAAATGTAAAAGTGATAAAGATATTTTCATTTGAAGCTTTGTAAATAGTTAACATAGCAGAGAAACTGAAACATACAGGTCAGCTGATATGTAAAAATTATATATATATATTGAAAAAATTAATTTGTATATTTACATAAATCTGTGATGTGAGAAAAGAATCAAAAAGAACAGTAACATCTGGCAAAAGACAGACAGACAGACAGACAGATAGATAGATAGATAGTTCATTTGGAATGGTAAAGATTTTTTCAGATAACTTATTTTGTTTCCTTTTGGACAGATTTTTCCACTAGATGGATGTGAATAACTTCTGTGACATTTTTGTTGCCAGGCAACAGCCTGGGAGATATAAAAAGATGAGCCAATAGAAGTAAAGTTATACTAGAAGCCAACCCAAAATTTGCATATTCCTTCTATAGTTCTTAAAAAATATGGTGTAATTATGCAAATCTTCCTCATTCTGTTAGTTAAAATGTTTGTCAACCAATCAGAGTTAATGTGAGGAAGACAAAATATCCATATGGCATTTTTGTAAAGCATGATTATTTCAGTAAGAGTGCAGGGATTCCCTTTGTACAGCTTCGTTCCAGCTCTGCCAAGAGCTGGAAATTATCCTTCAGCTGTTTTCTCCTTGCGGCAGGGATGTATGCTTGTGCCTGCCAGAGGAGAAGTCTTTCCTCAGTCTTGGCATCACATCATACAAGGCCCAACTTAACGCATTCATTAAAATTTGCACTCCTCAGAAACATCTTGTAATACAAGCCGTAAGCTGTACTGGAGCTACCACTTTATTTGGCTTCATTGCCCCTGTAGGGATGATGCACCCTAACCTTGCTCACATCGCTTGATCTGCACCAGGTAAACTTACTGTAAATAAAGACAGTACTTCTAAGCAAATCTTAGGGTATGGTATTTATTATGAGAGTAGGTTACAGGTATGGAAAGAAAAACTGCTATCCTGGTCAAGCAGAAAAGCTGGATCCCTTTCAAGTGATTTAGACTATTTTATATGCTGTCCACCAGCCATAGATTTTTAATTTCTAAAGCCAGACTGGCAGCTGAACACAGCTATGCAAGATACACCTCATGTTTGCATGCCTTCTTGTAGCCATTGAGGAACAGGTGCATCCCTTCCACTGAAGGTGCCAGTGAATGTAATTGGACAAGAAATTCTAAAGCTTCCATCAGCTGCTTTAGAAATGCTGTTAACTTTCTGCAAGTGTTTGTTTCCTTTTCTAAGGCTAATTTATTAATTAGGTTAATTAATTAATTAATTAGGAGATATTTCTCTTCTGAAATTTTTTTCCCTCAAACAATATTTGAAAAGCTGCATCAATGTCATCTTTAAGAGATCTTACACAGTTTTGCCAAAATGAAGTTGCCCTACTAAAACGTCACTGTATGGAATCAAAAAACAACTGATACTAAACCAAAAGATTTAATCAGGCGCTGTTCTTCCTGGCATTAGAAACGGCTATTGATTCCTGTAATTTTCTATTTGTGATGTTACTTTCTTGAATTGTGCACATGTAGCCCATATCATTTAATTTTCACTGGCAGAAAATTAATTGAGCTTTCATTAACAGAACACATTTCAGCTAATGTGAAGCTTCCTGTTTTCAGGTTAGGTATATTGAATAAGACAGTATATATGTAGTATATATTTCTTAATCACCCTCTTTTCTGTCCTTTAAGACAATGGTAAAAATTGCACACTGTAGCATTTTTCCTTTGCTCCTTCATAGAATGTCCCTTACTGACAATTATTCATGAGATTTTAAAAACAGTACCAAATCACAATAAGAAATTTCTTTTTCCACCTTCCTTACACAATTTCTCTTCCCCAGTCAATGCATATCTGCTGCCATTTCAGTCATGCCGTAAACATCCATAATTTAGAATGCTTGTTTTTTGCACAATGGCATTAATATAGACATAGAGAGAGTGTCTCTACAGGACAAAATGCTGAAGTTCAGGCAAAAGTAGAACAGCGACTGGCAACTGCACTTCCGAAAGGAAGTGAAAAGATTGCCAGAATACAATCTTCAGGCAAGTTTATTGATAAAAGGAGAAACTTTTAATATGTTATACTGAAGTGTTACTTTGGCATGCACGCTTTGAAGAGAAAATGAAGAGAAAAAAAAACCCGGCACTGAGGCTGTTTCTGTGACTGAAGGCAGTGCACAAAAATGAAAGAGCAAATAGACCTGTGAGATTTGACTTGGAAATCTGAGTTTGGTTCTTGGGTCAGCATAGTGTGCTTGCATTGCAGTACTCAGAATTCAGGAGGAAAAGTTTTCAAATGCAATAGAGCCGGAGTTAAAAGTGTAAATTAAACTTCAGTACTCTCCTGGAAGGTGGCCGAGTAGTCCGTGTGAACATAGATATTGTCCAGCATATAGTGCTTTGGGTAATTTTTCTTCATCTTAGTTGCAGCAATTTTCTGATACACAGAATTTAAGAACAGATGAGTAGATTATTTTGATCACTAACTCAGAGTGTTAATTAATTTGACAGCATGGTATAATAAACAAATGGATAGCCCAATGCTCATAAAAATTTTATATCCAATTTAAGGACATTTTGGAATTCAGACTGCAGTTTCATAGCATCCATTGCTACTTGGAAGAGGAAGCTGCAAAAACTACCTCACTAGCATGGTCTCAGCATTATATATCATCTCTCACTGGTTCTTGCAGCTCTTTTCTGGTACAAGTTGTTATATTTGTTTTAGGCATGTGCAAAACTGCTAGTAGCTGGTCCTACAGTATTGTCACATGTTCTCTGGGATCCCCTCGTTCAGTTATACAAATTCTTTGTTCATCAGGAAACAGCAGATAATATCTTGATGGCTTTGTTGGAGAAGATCAATCTTGGAAAACTACCTGGTAAAGAACTGAAAAAGGAAATCATTTTAGCTTACTCTTTGATTTGTGGTCTCAGATCCTTTTTAAGCTGTCAGAAACGCAGTCAAGGTGGTCATGGTGCTACAGCACATGGGTAGAGCATGTTATCAAAACAGTCAAATCATGCATTTACATAATTGTCCTGGTTTGAGGTAAAACAGAACCAAGTTTCTGGTCAGTAATTTTATTTCTTACCTAGGCCTCTTCTAACTGTCTGAAAATTAACAGCATATTGTGCCGAAAATGGTTTATTCTCAGAGTGATAATACCAATGTTTATAGTTAGTGCCAAGGAATGGTACACAGAGAGGCTCTTGCTTATACTTATTGCTATAAGAACCAAGGTCAGCTAATTTTGTTATTTGCCCTATTGGAGGGTCAGAAACAGAAAAGTGTAGAGGGGTCCTACCTGTGGGGAGGAACGGGCAGGACAGGTGACCCAAAATTGACCAACAGGGGTATTCCATCCCATCTGCCCCATGCTCAGTATAAAAGCTGAGGGACCAAAGGGTCAGCTCTCTCTTTCTTCAATGACAGATGTCCAAGGAGGACCCTGTTTGTTCATCTGCCTTTGATCCCAATCCGTGGGTTCCTGGTGCCAGCTCTGGAATCCAGTTCCCACCCATCGCTGAGTCCAGTCTGGGACTTTCCCAGTGCCTGCTGGTGATGTCATCCTGGGAGCTTAATATGGTTTTGTATATACTGTATCTATTTTGTTATTTTCTTTTTATTTTATTATTGATATTTCATTAAAGTTGTTTGGTTCCTTCTAAACTTGTAAATCTCTTTATCTCTCCTCCTCCTTTCCTTGTGTGAGAGGTGGAGGGAGAGCATCTGTCACCAGCCATTGGCCAGTTTGGCCAAAACCATGGCAATGATTCCATGGACTTAAGTGACAGTATGATTATACTTGAGGAAATAAAATACACAAATGGGTTCATAGATGTTGGCACGTATCTATGGGCAGGGGATTTGACATCAAACTGTATTGTGTTAGGAAGCTATTTTGGTGTCAGTCTGATCAGGCATGTGTGATATAATGTGGAAACTTTATACACAGCATTGCTGATGGTAGGATTTGAGAAATAAAGAATCAAGCAGACTTTAGCAACAGTCAAGGTCCAGACCAGTTTAGGAAGTGTCTCATGCAGGCTGGAAGAGTCAGACTTGGAGAAAGAGGGTGGGGAACTCTGATTTTTAGAGGACAAGGTATCCTTCTTTCTTACATTTTATGACTCTTACATCAACCAAAGATTTTGGAGTCCTACTACCATGAAAGTGTATGATAAGATGCATGCATCCAAACACTCAACATGTCTGGATACAGATCTAGTTATGAATCAAAATTTTATTATAAGACTACTATTCAACCCAGTTACTTTAACATGTGTCATCTTTTCAACCATGTTACCACTGAGCATTTTCCTGTGTCCCCAGCTTACTGTTAGGACACTTAACAAGAATAGCAGACTCTGGATTAGCTTCTGAGAGAAACATACAGTTTAACTACTAAAACATCTCACAAGATTCTAGGTGGGATTTGTCTTTAAAAAGCTGAGATGAAATAATATGCATCAAAAAATGACACGTTGCTTGATGGAAATTTTCAAAATCTAGCAGTAAAACAGCTGTCAGATTCTGTTTTTAACTGCAGGGTTTATTCTCTTGCTCTAACTTTTATATCATCTAATGTCAATCTAGTATGAGCTAGACTCCAGTAATTTTAGCAGCAAATTCTCTTAGCTTGCAAGTATTTTTCAGTGTTTGTGTCTTAGTCCATTTGTAGGGTTGTGCTTAATATGCACCATAATAAACTTCAGTTTATGTATCTTTCAGTCATGCTGGGAATGTATAAATAGGCAAAGGAATATAACTCGCTGAAAACCACTTTCTGCTTAATGTCAACAACTGCTTAGTAGGCTCCTTTATGAGCTTATTTAAATCATGAATTGCAAGGTACAACAGAATTTTTCTGTGAGCTAAGTGGAACTGTCTAATTATTCTTCCTAAGTAACTGCAACAGAACTCCTTGGCATTCTTCAGGGTACTTTCTCTTTCAGTCACTTGCATTAGATTTGCGATGGACAGCAGTGTATGTTTGCTACCAGTATTTAATCACCTTAATTTTTTAAAGTCTTCCCTTAAACTACACCTGATTCTCTACAAGCAGCTCCACTCTCGATCAGTTAGAATTTAAGGGCAAGCTACCAGGCAGTTTTAAAACAGAAAATAGAATACTTTGTTGTATTTTCTGCTTAACTGTGAATACTTCTGCAACCTTGCAGTTTAGTTGACCCATTTTCCTAAATATCTCATGTTGATTGTAATCACTCGTCATATTTTCTCCTATATGTATAGGTTAAGAAGAGAAGAATTTAACCTGCAGATGCTTCTCCCCATTGTTTTACAACATCTTGTGGAAAGATTGGAAAGGTTCTCAAAAAGGCATGGGGAGTCCATATGATTTCTCTCTCTCCATCTCTACCACCCCTTCTCTCACCTTACACGTTATGTGTACATGTGTGTATACATAACTAAACACTCCAGTGTATTTTATATGTCCACCAAAAAGTCAATGTTCAGGTAACACAAGCTAGTCCTTAAATACCATAAATAAGTCTATTCTAAATAAATGAAGCCCATTAGTTGTAATGGCCTTAATGTTTTACACTGCCTGACGTACTGCCCATCTTTTAAGCAGTGAATTTATTTATAAGAAATGAGAAATGGGATTTTTTCATGGAATTTGAGAATGACATAGGAACACATAATTTTTTTACTAAATATTTCAAACAGAGTGTGTTTTTATTTATTAAAGGAAAAAGAAGACATGCTGGTTTTAAAGATTTTTACTTTTATAATATTTTTTTTAATTACTTGTGCTTTACCTTTTCCCTACTGATTTTCAGGAGGAGAAAAACCCACCTATTAGACAAAGTGATCCTTAGAGGATGTAAATCAAAGGCAAGGAAAAGAAAGACTCGCATAAATCTTTTGGAAAAATATTGTTTCAGAAATCCATTTCAAAACCAAATCCTCTTTTAAAAAATGTGAGAGTTTTCAATTTTGCATTATGAAAACTGTTTTCCCTTCTTCAACCAACAGTATTTAACATGTTCACAAAAAGCAGTACTGAAATCCTGCACTGACAAAAAGCTGTGAGGATATTATTTTTCATCAATTTTAATGCTGTATTTGTATAATATGTATATATATGTATAATGAAGTAAAAGCTGAGTGCTTTTATGTCAAAAATTCTTTAAAGAATATGCTTAAATCTAAGCTTCTAGTTTCAATTATAGCAATGAAGAAGTATTCATAGATATTATAGCAGTATTTACTGAAGCGCACAAGCAGTGACATGATGTCAGCGAACACTTCACTGCTAGTACTGAAATAAGTAACAGTGCATTACATACATGCTTAAATTTAAGCACATGCTTTAGTCAGAAAGCCCAGGGACTGGGGATCATCTTGATCCCTTCTGCTTAGCTGCCTGCACGATGTAAGCCTGTGGCCCTGTAGTGTGGTGTTGCAATTGCTCGTAATGGGCCATAACCAGTGTGCTGAGTTTTCAAGGCCTCAGCACTAAGGTTGTCCAGGCCTGTTCTGTATTAACTTTTCTTGACCTGCCTGAAGCTCCATTTTTCTTGGTTTAGCTGTGACAGCATTTTCTCTAGTTGACCGGGTGTCCATGGCTAGATCAGTTTACTTTGTGTGACATGAGCACAGTTGTAAATAGATAGTAGTCACAAGCAGTTACTCTGCTCAGAACAAGATATTTATGACTAACGCAAAGATGCAGTGTAGGAAAACACAGCCCTGTTATGACAGCAGAGGCCTTGAGGAGATGGCATAGGATGGTCAGAGATGGGACACAGCGTGTCCCTGGAGGCCCTGCAGCTGTCTGCACTCCATTACAGAAATGAAGACCTGGACAAAATGGGTTTTAGGAGTGACAAAGACAACACAGAAATAGTATTTAACATGTAAAAGGCACCATATACAGTAAATTCAGATGTAACATGGAACTGCGGACCAGTGAAGAAGCAGAAAGGTGTAAAAGGGTGTTACCAAACATATGAAAAATAACCCAAAGTGAATCCTAGACCAAGGAATAAGCAATGATCAACATCAGCATCATACTCCTGGCTACAAACGATTCAAGATGCTAAAGACTCCCTGTAACATGCATCCCCTCTCAGCATCAGCATGAACCCCCTGGTCTCAGGACCCAGAGGAGCAATAGCAAGGGAAGCATGGGTCCAAGGAGAAGGGGTAGAAACTAAGACGTGTGTATAATAATTTTAACTACTTTTTTTTCCTTTCTTTTTTCTGTAACACTTAGATATAGACTAATAATTATTGATTTATACTATTAAGATTTCAGTCATACTAACAATAATTTTTTTTATTTCTATACCTATTTTTACACATATAATGTGTGTTTCCTCTTTGCATATAAACAAGATATTAAGCATAACAACAATGAAGTATTGGACTGTTTGTAGGAAATCTTAGTATTACCAGAACAAAAATCAGTGCTTTTCTATACCGAAGGCAGCACGTTTTATGAGGCAGAATTCTCGCTTTAGAAGATAAATAACCTCAGGGCTATGTCAGCAAGCAAAATTCCTATTGATCTATTGTTTTGCTCAAATGAAGATAACACTTAAAAGAAGCAACACTCTTGGGTCAAATTTGCATCACAAACTTTTGCTGGAACAGTTTGTTTATCTGAAGTATACGACGAATATGATTAACTCTCAAATTAATTATGCTAGGGAAAAAAATACTGATATAGGGTATACAGGGACAACTTCATAAATTTTTACTTTTTAAAGACAAGATTCCAGCTGAACTCTTTTCACATAGAAGATCAGCTGTATATTGGATCCCAAAGATGATTTATCTTCTCCATATACCCTCCTAAGTGACAGACTTCTCTACTTATACTGTCAAAATGTTCCCAACCATCAAACTAGTCTGTTCTGGTACCTGTCTTAGGTCTCTACATCCTCCTTAGAGACTGCAAATCACCATCCTGTTTCTATAAATGTGAGAAATATAAGTATTTGTTAAGCCTTTGGTAAGCCAACAACATCATTACCTTTTAGGTTCTAGTTTCCACCTTCTACAGTTTTTTATTTTTTGCATGTTTTTTGTCTGCCTCTCACATCTCATGTACTTAATTTATTCCCACTTCATTGACTTATTTCCTTATTTCTGATCTTCAGGATGAAACCTTTTCCTACCCTATCACTTTTGTTAGTCCTGTTTTGGTGTGGGTTTTTTTCTGTATTGCAGGTGTCTATGCTTCTGGAGTTGCCCATGCAGCTTCTGCTCTTTTCTGTTCCATCACATCATGAAAATTTCTCCACATTCAGAAAGACCCACAATAAAGTGTTACTCCAGAAAGATATGATGTGATTGCAACCTAAGCATTTTCTTGACTCTCAGACTACTAAGGCAGACCAAATTAACTAGCTTTTGGAAAACCTGCCCATTAAATTATTAACAAATAATCAAAGGGTAAATAAAGATCATATCTCGTAACTGTGTAATGTACTAGGTACATAATCTACTGAAGTCAATGGGATACTGCTTTTTCCTCACACCCCTTAATTTTCATAAATGTTACATTGATCTGACTGAGAGGAATAAGGACTTTTAGCATATACATGTTCACCTTGAGGGTGTTGTGAGGGCACAGCTGGCCCTTATTGCTGTGAGTGGCCTTACCTGGGACCTGGACCCACAGCCATGCCCATGGGCCCAGGAGCCCTATTCGAGCTGAATACCTACAGGCCTGGCTTCTTAAAGGGTGCTTTCTCAAATCTCAAACTTAAGTTGTAGCTATGTTCCCAGCTCCATCTCCCATTGCCCCTGGTGGGTGCCTCCTGGTCAGGCCCCAGCCTGTCTGTTGCCTTGCAGTGTCCAGGGCTGGCTGAGGTGCCCACTGCCTCCCACAGCTCTGCCCACCATGGTCAGTGGCTAGAAGGTGAGGGCAGGGCCCTGCCCACGCTGGGGTCAGACTCATCCCGCCATGCTCCCTGGCAGGTGTTTCTGGTCAGGCCATCTGTTAATAGGAAATACCATGTTCCCTTTTCCTTCTAGTCCTGCCTGCTCAGTCAGTCCTGTCTTTTCTGCTCTTGTCTTTAATCAGATTAAATGGGCATGTGGGGGAAAGCTGCACTCTTGAAAATAAATACCGGTATTGCTCTTAAAATGCTTGGAGAGTATGTGGATCACCAGCTGAAATCAAGATGGGGCATAGCTCAATTTTCTCTGCTGTTCACCTTGCAAATTAATATTTCATAAAGGGTATTTTTAGTGAAGCAAAACTCCAGTTATGGAGAACATAACATTGTGGTGAGGTTTTTTTCAATAAAAAATGAAGGAAAGTTTAAGTTATATAAACCGTATTTCTTCCTATGTTATTTCTAACATAAAACAGATTTTTTAAACATGTGATATAAATCAAATGCTCATGCAATGTTTATAAATATTACTTCTTGAATTGATCAACATTTACTCTGGTTTTAATTACTGAAAAATCAAGTGTTAATTCGAATGTGTTAATCTGGGTTTGCTTCAAGGGCCTGTGACTACAAACTCTCAGCTTTTTGAAATCTATTGCAAGATTTTCTGTACTGTTTGTGCTGCACAAATTCTTCTCCATGGGGTTTAAAACCTAGCAAGATTTTTTAAAATCCAGAACAAGAGGAGAGGATCTTATAATACAAACCCGCATAAAAGCAAGTAAGCATCTACTTATGTGTGATGAAACAAGGAGCCCCAGAGGTAAAACATATTTAGTTCCTCAGTTTAGGTCTTCTCTACCAGTGAGTTTTTAGGATTTTTTGGTCCACATAAAATTGACCTTATTTCTTGGTTTTGGCATGTATTTTGTTGGAATTTTTTTGTTAGGGAGGAAGACGGAGTCTAGATTTAGAAAACAGATATTGTTTTTAATCCATGTAAAAATCTCTCCAAATTACCTGAACTTTATCACTTCCAAAACTGCAGTTCTGGGCAACTCTAGGGAAACACTTTGGTCCTGAACATTCCTTTACATTGTCGTATCTTTACAAAATTGTGAGAAGGCTAGAAATAACCTTCTCTTCCACAAGGTATCAATCTCAGCTACAGAAAAAGCCTCCCACAGAACACATACCTTGGTCACTCAGTCTTAGTAAGATTGCTATATATTTTTTTTAGTTCCTTCCACATCAATAGAAAGCTTAAAGGTCGGTGATGAAGGATGTGTAATTCTATTTTTTTATGCAAAACATTGCATAATTTCTTTGAAGTTAAGAGTTGCTAAGAAGATTATCTCTGTCAGTAAAAGGTTCTGCTAATGATGAAAGATGCAAGTGTAAGAAAGGCAGGTATTGCTTTTGCAGAGGAGAAAAGCCGTTTCCATCAGAGGTGACATGATAAGGGAATGACTAAGACAAAGAGGCTCCAGCAAAGGCTTGTAGAACATCTCTTATCACACAGACAAAAGGACAAACTGTTTCATACTGGATTAGTGTCTAGAAGGGTAGTCAAACATTTAACCAGGGCTAATGACATTGAGCAATCTTTTACCAAAAAGGAAAGAAATAAACTAGTCAGATAATCCCTCTAGGTGTAGCATAAAGAGAAGTAAACAGAGGCAGGACATATGGGAAGAATTTTAGGTGCCTCGGACAGACTGTGAACCCTGGAGTACCTAACCAATGGGAAACAGGGGAGGGAAAAATTCGGCCGGGATTAGAGAATAAAAAGGTGTGTTTCAAGAACTGGAAGTGTGCCTACTTGCTAGGTCGCCCGCTCTTGCAAGAACGTAAATAAAAATGTGCTTCACAGCGGATTCTGCCTGAGCCTATTTCATTCAGACCGGAACTTGTTTCTCACACAAGGTAGTATCTTGTTACGAGGTTTCACCATTTCAGCCTCCTTTGATACTTAAATACTGAACAAACTAAAATAATTTGAAGGTAATTGTGGACTGTGTCTTGGGTGGGGATTTGGGAGACAGTAAACAGACTGGTATTTGGAGAATTTCTACATGGGCTGGCACTGGAGTTGGTAATTCTGCCGCTTGCTGGACAGAACCACTGGGACCGCAAAACAGTACCTGCCATAAGAAGAAATGTGATCTAGTGCTAATTAAAAGAATGAATGAAACATGCTATTCTAAGCTATAGACCTATGAAATAAAAATAGCACAGCAGTATTCTCTTCCTCTCTCTTCTGTCACACCATCGTATTATCAACACCTAATTACTTCTAAACAGAGAGACTATAAAGTATTATCCTAAAATGCTGACAGAAAAATACTCAGGTTTCATCTGTTATTTCTATTATAGCTAAATATTTTTTCCCTGCCATTAATAGGTTCTGTGAATTTGTCAATGAGTGTTCTTTTTATTGGTGATTCTAGCACTTTCAGTCACAGAGGACATCCTGCCATTTTTTTCAAAGAATGGAGATTTGGACATTGGGTTTTTTCTTATAGACATACTGGGTAAGAGTGGACTTTGAAGAGCATGTAGCATAAATAAAGAGGATCACAATTGTCTCTTGTTTTAGACAACTTAAAAAAGTAACCAAAAACCAATTACTCAATTGTACAAGATCTTTGAAAGGAGAAAAAGCTACATTTATTCTCTAGTTTCAGGTTTTTGCCCATATTTATACGATACAAGAGCTTCGTAAACAAAAGTTAATTACGATTTCACTTAACCATGCAGATAGTTCAAATGCCACTGAATAACCCCTTGAGAGAGCATCTTCTATCAAAAACCTCATTCTTTTCCTGCCTTTTCCCAGATGTAGCTAACTAAAGCAGTAATACATACACAGAACTAATTTATGTCTATAAATTGTTAGTGATCACTTCTCTTAATCATTAGAAATAATAATTAACATCTGAAAGTAGAATAAAACGACAAATGGTCTCTTTTTATGTTACTCTTTGCTATTCCTATAAATTCTTTCCAAAATGGTCTTGAGTGTGTAAGACATTATACCAGATACTGGGTTGGGGCAAACCGAACGTATATAACCAAAACAAACCCAACAAAAACCAGCAGTGCCAGATATAATTCAAAGGTGTGTAGGCTTCTATTACTTATATGTAAACACAATTAATCATGCATATTCTTGAAGTAAAGCACTTGTTTAATTGCATTGCAGGTTGAAAAATTACTCACGTAAAATCCTTCTATAAGAAAAAAAGCCTATTAATAATTTTATTATCTTTTCAGTCGTGGTGGCCTACTTCTAATGATGGGACAAGGCAGGAGGGGGAGGTTTAAGAAATAATGACATCTACTTAGTGACCAGTAGCCCATACAACTCCTCAAAAGAGATGTAAATATGAAGGAAGAGGAGACATAACATTAGGGTTTTGAGGAAGTTGAAAAAGAAGGTAGTCGGCCTTTTAAAAGACAAAGACTATTGTGAGAAATAGGTAGTTCTGTTGGAGAATAATGAGGATACATGTAACAGGAATTCACTTAGAACCAGAAGTGCCACGTACTGTTTCATCTGCTGACTTTTTCAAAAACTTTGTGATTGGGATCCCTTTCATTAAATGCTAGCCATCAAAACTAGGCATCTGGTCTAAACTAGCCCTGGCTTCTCCTGCAGCCAATGGAAAAAGAAAATATCTCCACCTGAAACTTCATCCTGACTCCTTTGCCAAAAAGAGGTAAGCTAACTAATTTTCAAAAAAACGGCTGTCTGTCTCCACCTTGGGTAAGTAGAGTCTAAATGGGTAATCTGGCCTCAACTTCTCAATTTGAGATGTCAAAGACTAAGTGAGATGTATTCTACTGGTAGTGTTAAATATATGCTGAAAACAATAAATTGAAGAATAATATCTATACTTAGTTTGAAATTCACTAATTTCCACTCAATAAAGCTAATACCAGTGAAAGAGTTTGAAGTCACAGAATCATTGACCTGTGAGAGATCAGCAAGCCTGTTCCCATGTCTCAGGACATGGTGACTTAGATGATAACCTTCTTGCCAGGATCTTATCTAGTTTGTTCTTGAAGTTTTCCATGGGTGAAGTCCACTTCACTTACTTCCATAGTAGAAAATCGTACATAGACATCCCATCGTTATTGGTCTTCTTTCTTTCTTTCACCAACCTTTTTAAGTCTTTGGACATCTGTACCATGCCCATTCTCAGTATTTATCTCTTTTAACTAAAAGACACAACGTAGGACATACATAATTGATGATTGATTATTTTCTCACTTCTGCAATACATCTAGTTGAAGCATGGCACATGGCCAAAGTAGTCCAGGTAAGTGTAGGACACATTTGTTTATTCACAACCCATCCAATTGTTCCTCTCCTCAGCTTGGGAACACTTTGGTGATCTATTCATCACTAGAGTAGATCATTCTCTTTTAGGACATTGGCATGTTCTTGATTCACCCTCAGCTTGCGATTCAATGATACACCCTGACCCTTTTCCTGGATAGCTGCTACCTACAAAGTTCCTAATTGCTACATGAATTTGTGTGAGTGACAGCACCTTGCCCTTTCCTCTGCTGAAGAACATAATGCATTTTTCATATCATATATAATCAATTTTTCAAGATCATTTTGAGTCCCAAATTCCCTCTTCTGTATATGAGCAATCTCTTTCAAAGTGATGTAATTCATGAGTTGAATAAGCATATTCCATCATTCTGGTTGTTAATAAAAATATTGAAAGCAACAAAAGTCTGATTCTGCTTGATAACCTTTCGTTGTTAATAGCAAACCAGAGAGTCATTCAGATTTCCAATGACTTTATAGTGCATTATTTTCAGCTAGACCATGCTTCCTCGTTTGTATGTGTCGTGTCAAAAACCTTGCTAGCATGAAAAAATGACATTTGCTGCTTCTTCTCAATCCACAAGTCTTATTGCCATGTCAGAGAAGGAAACTAAATTGGTCTGACAGAGCTTTTTTCTTGACAAATCCATGTTAGCTGCTTTGTACCTCTGAAAAGACACTTTTTTCCACTAGGTCATTCAGCTTCCAGTTTCTTAACTGATGCTGTCATGAGACTTCAGTTGTTTTGTAATTACCACAGAGCTTCTGGGACAGAAAAGACTGCTTCTTTTTAAAAGTCAATTTTTTTTTTTTTCTAGGATTTTTAACAGAAAAAAAAATATGTAAGCAAACTTTGAGCTCGTACCTATTAGTGTTTATTTGACTACTGTCTGCAATGCACAGATGGCTGAACTTTAAAACAACATATTTGAATTTTTTTTACTATTTAGATTTTTTTACACTTAACTTCTATCATTATCTATAAACACAAAATATGTAATATGTGATTATAGTATGGAATAGTCTGACATGAATAATATCAGTAAAAATATTTATTCCCAAGAATTTGAGTTCCAGGGCAGCACCATGCATTTTCCATCAGTGTTATAATTTTCCATAAATTCCAAGTGTGGAAATAACAATCAATTCTTAAAAACCAAAATAATACTCCAAAAAGAAATTCTAAGCGATTACCCATTCTGATACAATAATCAATGGCTATCTACTTTTGAGATGCTTTTTGAAAATGCATCTGACCATTTCATTCATAATTATTCTTTATTTATAAAATAAAGATGAATAATCTTTATTTGTAAAATGAAAATTAAAAGTATTTTGTCTTTTGTTTGTGCTGCACTGAATATCTGAATGTTAATATAGCTTTCTGCTTGTGGGAGGGTGTAGTGATTTAACCCTGGCTGGCAACTAAGCCCCACACAGTAATTTCCTTACTCCCCCCTGGTGGGATGGAGAAGAGAATCGGAAGGGTTAAAGTGTGAAAACTCATGGACTGAGATAAAGACAGTTTAATAGATAAAGAAAAATCTGCACATGCAAGCAAAGCAAAACAAGGAGTTCATTCGCTCCTTCCCATCTGCAGGCAGCTCTTCAGCCACCATCTAGAAAGGAGGTCTCCATTATGTGCAACGTTTACTTGGGTAGACAAACACCATAACTCCTTCCTTCCTTCCTTCCTTCCTTCCTTCCTTCCTTCCTTCCTTCCTTCCTTCCTTCCTTCCTTCCTTCCTTCCTTCCTTCCTTCCTTCCTTCCTTCCTTCCTTCCTTCCTTCCTTCCTTCCTTCCTTCCTTCCTTCCTTCCTTCCTTCCTTCCTTCCTTCCTTCCTTCCTTCCTTCCTTCCTTCCTTCCTTCCTTCCTTCCTTCCTTCCTTCCTTCCTTCCTTCCTTCCTTCCTTCCTTCCTTCCTTCCTTCCTTCTTCTTCCTCCAGCTTTTATTGCTGAACATGGCATCACATGATGACCAGTTAGGGTCAGCCATCCCAGCTGTGTCCTCTCCCAACTTCTTGTGCTCCCCCAGCCTACTCGCTGGTGGCGTGGAGTGAGAAGCAGAAAAGGCCTCCCCTCTGTGTAAGCACTGATCAGCAATAATGAAAACATCTGTGTTTTATCAACACTGTTTTCAGCACAAATCCAAACCATAGCTCCAAACAAGCTACTACAAAGAAAAGTAACTCTATCTCGGCCAAAACCAGCTGAGACAGTCACAGTACCAAACACTATGTAATGATACAGCTCACACAGGGCAAACAATGGATGATGGAAATACATTCAATAATCAGAGGGGAAAAAATGCACTGAGAACAAGGCATGTGCTATTAATTTTATTTGTAGTGTACAAGAAGTCATGATGAAATATAGAAGAGATTCAAAAGCCTACTACAGAATGAAATTATATGCTAAAGGGTTTTCCTCTTGTCTCTTGTTGAACATCCGTGCTAGGAAACTTAAAGTTTACCTCCGTATTCTGTGAATATAAGAAAATTGCCCTTAAACAGATGGCTTGGTCATTTGTGGGTAAGTTTAGATAAAGCAGTCAGGTGGATTCTGTGTTTGAATGTGAACTAGTTGATCAAGACGGAGTGAGAAAATCTCAGACATACTCTTATTGTGCCTATTAGCTATCTAACATTTGGCAAGTGACTTTTTCCTTTTTTTTTTTTTTTGTTACTTTCTTCATACTGCCTTCAAACATAAGAAGGAAACATAAGAACAGTCCGAAGATACATCTGATATTGTGTTCTCCTGCTGACAGTGGTCAAAAGCAGATGCCTAGGGAAGAGTATAAAAATTGCAAGCACGTGGTGACATTTCCCAAAACACTCCATTAAGGCATTGGCTGCCCTGCATTTTTTCTCAATCATTTTCTTTTTTCCTTGTCAATTTTGAGGCCCTTTTATGTAGCAAAGTGCTTCAATGGAGGTACTATAAGTGTTCTGAGCTGATGATCTTCCAAGAAGAAAGAAGTTGAGAACATGAAAAACCTATTGTTTCACAAAAATTTGTGATACAGAATTTTGTTTTTCAATGGTTTTGTCATTGACAATTTATATTCACTTCCAACCACACATGCATATAAGAAGATTTTTTTTTAATTAAAATATACAATATTACTTCAAACTTTTTGAAATAACAGTAAATTACAGCACATATTTTTAGTTGCTATACATTTGGTGAGCGATGTGACAAAAGCAAGGAATCAGTATTGATTAAGGGTAATCAGTTCTGGTGGGAGAATCAGTTACTATATAACATTTTAAAAAGTTAGCTTTAAGATAATAGTGGCTAGAAGGTGAGGACAGAGTATAACTGCAGTAGAAATACTCAAATTTGATTTCCGTCTAAGCCATTAATAAAACCTCTAGAATTCATTTCTTGCTGATTACATTGTCTTCTTTTTATAATCCAATTTGAAGGCAGCTTTAGGCCTTTCAGACATGGATACATGACATCTGAGTGTCAGGTAAATGTCAATGAAATCAATCTTCTGTCTTTTCTATTAAAACTTCCTGATGTTGGCAGTTTGTAGGCCTAATATTCAGTCAATAAATAAAGACCCAAAAGCTATAGACAGTGTTGTAAACACAAAGTATTCAAGTAATGAAAATCAGAACCCTTGAATAAAAAGAAGAAAAAAAAAAACTTTAGGATAATTAACTAAAATGCATTTTTTGTGCTTTTCATATGCATTGAAAGAATTAAGATTAATTTTTAAAGTATTTTTTTTTCTAACTTTGAGGACTGGAAATGTCAGTAAGTGGGGTTTTTTTTGTGTAATCAAACGACTGGAACACCTGGGCACAAATTAAGAGTGGTGGAATATGTGGAAAGCAAATTTTAACCATCAAAAAAGAATTCTGAATTGATTAATTTTCTGTGCATAGTCTTTTTCTTCTAAACAATGTGCAACTGGTACTGATGAATAAACAGATTGTAAAATTCATGTGTTACTTGCACAGTTTGGATTTATAGGAAGGAGAGTACTTTACAGACACAGTGAGTGTGCAGACAGGGGATTAGGAAAGGCAAAGCCCAACTGGAAATGAATCTAGCAAGGAATATCAAAGACAACAAGAATGACTTATAAAAGTACGTAGGTGACAAAAAGGGGACTAGGGAAAATGTGGGCCCCTTGCTGAAAGAGTTAGAGGACTTGATTACACAAAACATGGCAAAGTCTGAGGTACTGAATGCCTTCTTCACATCAGTATTTATTAGCAAGACCGGTCTTCAGGAATCGTAGGCTTCAGAGACCTGGAGGAAAGTCTGGAACAAGTAAGATGTAACCTTGGCAGTAAAGGATCAGGTCAGGGAATACTTTAGCAAACTGGATGTATGTAAGTCCAAGAGGCCTGAGCGCTGTGGGAGCTGGTTGATGTCATTGTGAGGCCATTCTTGATAATCTTTGAACAATCATGGCAACTGGGAGAGGTGCCTGAAGACTGGAAGAAAGCAAATGTCACACCTATCTTCAAAAGGAGCAGAAAGGAGGGCTTGAAGAACTACAGATAGTTCAACCTAATAACCTTCTACAATTAAATGACTGGATTGGTAGATGAGGAAAGAGCTGTGGATATTGTCTGCCTTGACTTTTGCAAGATATTTACATTGTGTCTCTTCAGATCCTCACAGAACAGCTGATGAAGTATGGTCTGGATGAGCAGACAGTGAGGTGGATTGAAAACTGGCTGAATGTTCAGGCCCATCAGTGGCATGAAGTCTAGTTGGAGTCCAGTAATCAATGGTGTAGCACAGGGGTCAGTGCCAGGTCTGATCATATTAAACATATTCATTAACAATCTGGATGGTTGGCCAGAATTTACCCTTAGTAGCTTTGCTGATGACACAAAACTGGAAGGAGAGGCTGATACACCAAAAGGTCATGTTGCCACCCAGAGGGACCTTGATGGCTGGCAAAATGGGCTGACATGAGGTCAGGTTGACATAAAGTTCAAAAGGGGGAATTGCAAAGTCCTGCACCTGAGAAGGAACATCCACATGCACAAATATATCCTGGGGGGCACCCAGCCAGAACGCAGCTTGGCAGAAAAGGACTAGGGGGACCTGGAGGACATCAGTTTGAACATGAGCCAGCAATGAGCTGTTGAGGCAAAAAAGGATAAAGGTAGCCTGGGCTGCATTAGGAGTGGTGGAGGGAGGTGATCCTTCCCTACTACTCAGCACTGGCGAGACCACACCTAGAGTACTGTGTCTAGTTCTAGGCTCCCCAGTACAAGAGAGATATGGAGCTTCTAGAGGGAGTCTATTGAAGGGACATAAAAGTGACTAAGGGACTGGAGCATCTCTTCAATGAATAAAGGCTGAGAGAGCTGTGAGACCTCAAGGGAGGATCTTATTAGTGTGTTTAAATACCTGAAGACATTGTTTAGAAGTAGCCAGGCTCTTTTCACTGGTGTCCAGGGACAGAATAAGAGATAATTGGCACAAACTGAAGTAAGGGATGTTCCACCTTAACATAAGTAAACACTTTTTTACCATGAGGATCACTTATCACTGGAGCAGATTTCTCAGAAGGGTTGTGGAATATCCTTAGAGGTATTTAAAAGCCATATGGACATAGTCCTGGGGAACCTGTTCTGGGTGACTCTTCTAAAACAGGAAGGCTGGACCAGAAGACCTCCAGAGGTTGATTCAGACTTCAACCATTTTGTGATTGTGTGACTGACATGCAAAGAATCTCAGAAGGAAAGAAAACGTCTCCTCCCTTGAGTATTATGGATTGCACAGGATAAAAGAAACTAACATTTCCTTTCCTCATGAGAAAGAAAAATGGAACACTGAAGAAGTCACTCACCTACTATCTGAGCATGCCATGTGTCTGCCTTCCATGTAGATGGAGATTAAGATCTGGAGGCAGGTATCTGATGGTTTCCTTTGTGTCTCAGCCATAACCCTGACTTCACCCAAGAGTTACTGCCCGAAATCCTTGCCCAAAGTATTGCCTTGGGCAGTCCTTGCCCCCATTACTTTGACAGCAGTCAGAGCAGATTTTTTAACTGTATATCTATATACTCTACTGTTATTATTAAATCATGTTTACTACAGCAGTGCCGAAGCACCTGTCAAGACTGAATTCTCATCATTCTAAGTAATATAAGTGCATACCTACAGACAATCTCTCATGTGAACAATTTATAATTTGCACAGGACAGTTGCAAAATTTATACCCACAAACAGTGGTACACCTTTACCCCTTTCTCTTCACAAAAAATAATGAAGCTTTCAAATGTTTGCAGAGAAAAATACAAAATCTAGCTCTCTGGACCACAGAAGTTAAAGCATTAGAAATTATAATTATATTGATATTGATCACATGAATCACAGAGGTCTATTTATTTGCCAAACAATAAACTACAGGGTCTAAAAGTAATGAGAATAATTTTTTTTATTTTTTTTTTCATTCAGATGTCACTCCTTCCTTCCCATCCTAGGTTAAAGAAGTCTTTCCACTGTGAAGAATCTAGTGAACTGTGGAGTGTCACGACGAAGATTTCAGGGAAAATAAAATCTTGAAACTGCATATGTGCTTGAGTCATATAAAGTCAAACAGTATTAACACTGATTTCTATGGAAACTGGAGCAAATATATTGTATTTACCTAGAAAATATTACCAAGAATATTCAGAGAAATTAATGTAAACATTTTTTTTCCAAGCCCAGACACTAATGTTTACCATAAAATAATGTAATATATAAAAGAAATCCTGTTTCTTTCTTAGAAATGTCTATCACTCTAGGTAAATAATCCCTGAAAATTCACATAAAGAACTATTATACTATAAACTAGGTTTAATCTGTCACCAGCCATTGGCCATTTGGCCAAAACCACAACAATGGTTCAGTATTTTGGGCCACAGTTGGACACTTAGGGTTGGATTTTCATTTTTCCGTAACTCCTTTTCATGCCTGCAGCATTCCCATGGGGAAAACAAGCCAAACTGTCTGTTTTGAATTCTCCTGCCAGCAGCTAATCAAGGAATTAGAAGCCTGGCTTGTGAATGTTGTCAGTGATGACCTCTATTCTCACTCCTAATTACAAAATTAATGGAGTACAAAAATCATGATATTAAGATTTAAATTATTATAAGTAGCTAACCTACCATAGAACTACTTTTATTTCATTAAAAAAAAAAAAAAACAAAAAAACAAAAAAACCAAACCCAACCAAACAAAGCAAAACAAAACAACAAAAACTCAAAAAGCAAAACAACAAAACAACAAAGCAAAGAAATTTTGGGAAACATATTGACTGTGAATATTTTGTACAAAAACATACTGAGAGTGAATCTTTTGTATGACTTGATAGTGACAGTCCTGAACAATAATTCTTTTAATTCTTATAATGAAGTCAGGAGGTCACAATAAATGGATTTATCAGTGACTCAGTGAGAGAGCTGCAGTAGAAGCTGGATCTTTTGAAACACTATCTTATATTTATATCTCCCTGAAGCTGCAATTTCCTGACTGATGCTGAAAATATGGGTTTCAGAATGAACATCTGAATACAGGAACAACCCTTTTGCCTTCTATTTTGTGTGTGTGTGAAGCCTAACTGCATGTAAGACAGACAGCATATCACATACGAGAAACAGTGAACTTTGCATTACTCCCGTCAGATTCTAATAATATTGTGAGGTTCAATAGTCTTAGAGCTAAATCCATACAAGACTCAATTTCTGCTCAACTATCAGCCTATAGACTAAGGATACTTACTTTATTGACACAGAAACATGCACCCAAAGTTCTGCTCTTATTCTTGTCTCTGTAATTTTACACCTGTCTCCCCACCTGAACTCTACCAGAACTGAGGAAGGATAAAGCTGATATACATGGCTAGAAGCTTATCTCACTTTTATCCAAATGATAGCAAGGACTTTACCTCCATTATTTGTAGGAGCATGATGTAACCCTCAATCAAAAGTGAGTTCCAGGTATGGTGCTGTGGAAGCAATACACTATACCTGGAATAATAAAAAACGAGGGAAGGTTGTTTTAACATCTGGCCAGATGGTTAGGGTACAGAGTCTCTCCTGGGACAGGAGAGACCCAATTCCAGCCCCTATTGTATTGACAGCTCAATAAAAATAGTGCAAACATTAGAGCATCAGGATGAGCCTTTCAGTATAGCCCCTTAATTGAATGTTTCTACAACCTAGGCATAACTGCCTCTCCTCTATATCATAAACATCTCATATTTTCATGACTATATAATGTCAAGCTCTAACCTGGAAGTCACTTCATGAAGAACTATTATAAGTTGGAATTATTCACTTTGGAATCACTGGGAAATGTGCAGTGAAGACAACAGTAGACAATTACTGGCCTCACAGTAAAGGCCAGCAAGTGATTCACATTCTCTTTGATCATTTCTTTAGTATCCTTCTTATCTAACACATTCTTTAAATTACCTTACATAACACCAATGCTTTGCATTTTCACTGGGGTTTTTTTGCATCCACAGAAGGATTCAAAATATTTTCAGAGACTTTTCAATTCTCTTGAGCCAGCACTTATACATTGCAATGTTTATTCAGATCAGGAAGCAAGCAATCTTTTAGATAAATGACTTTACCCTCTTCTATTCCTTGTGCTATCTTAAGTGCTGCAGATACATTGCAGTTTTTGTACGTATGGATATTTGTATAAGCTGAGCTGAATGCCTGGAGGCTGCAAGGAGTAATAATACAACCCAACTGGAAAAGTGAAATCAACGATTTGACTCCAGGTGTGTAAAGTTAAGCACATGCATAAGAGTTTGTAGGACTGAGGCTCAATATAAAAAGCATTGTTGAAGTGCAAATTATGAACATTGGCTTCATGCGAAGTACTTTCATAGAAAAGGTAATTTAAGTTTTGTATCTTTCCTTAGCATCATAAAAAAAATAAATGTGTTTCTCAACAAAGTTTGTTGTGCACTTTACCTGTCAGGACAATAGGTGAGGCCTGAAAGAGACAATTGACATTTAAACTCACTATGCCGTTTAAATGGAGCTCCCACTATTATGTACATCACTTTTTGAGGTTTATTTTTTCAGTGTAATCACCAAATAAGAATGTATTTTATGTCCTAAAGTCTAGTATTCTTAGGGAGAACAACTACTTTTCATCACAATTATGGGAAAACCATTGCAACTGTTTCATTTTATAACATTCCAGACTTAAAGGAAAGAAAAGAGACAAATCAAGTATTCCTAAATTCTGGGATAGGTACTATGAGTTGTATGCATGCTACTAAAAAGTGGTATTCACATAGGCCACTTCAATAGATCATTCCACCCCACTTCTCTGCTTCCAGCCTTGCGTTAGTTTTCAGCTTTACGCTTTCTCACCTTTCTCCTGCGATACGCAATCCAATCATAGTCAATCACAGTCACCCACATATTATTTCCTTCCCTGTTCATCACCAGGCTTTCACAGCATGCTGCTGTGGTACAGAAGAGTTCCGGTTGTCCTGATCTGTTGGTTATTTGGAGTGGCAATGGGCCAGACATCCTGGGTCTCTTGTATTAGTCATACCAGAGTTTTCTATACTAAGCATTTGGTGAATGAGGGATGAGGAAGAAAAGGTATACCTGTATTTTACTACATATACAGAGATGATATAACTGAGGAAGACTCTTACACACACACATAAACGAAAAACACACAGGCATACTTACATGTATATGTATTCAGAAGGACAGTGACTTTATCTCTGACAATATTCCAAGGTGCCTTTATGTCCAACAATGTTTCAATAACTAGTATCTTGAAGAGGCATTTTCTTCATGTACTTCCATTACAGAACCTTAAATATTTTCTAAAATTCTAAAGAAGTTTCTCCCAAGCTATATTTGAGAGTTTACACTCATCCTATTTAATTCTACACAGCTAAATCTCTCTCTTCTGTGTTATATACAAAATGCTGGCCAGATTCAAATGAAATATAAGCAGAATCATATTGACTTTACTTAGAATTCACATATGAGGAAAGATTTTCTTTTCCATTTCCATTACATCAGTATTTATTACAAAAGGTGTGGGTGAGTATTTATGGTGATGTTTATGATACTTCTTGACTACATTGTACAAATTAGTCCAGTATCAAGTGTAAGGTAGGTATTTCAGGAAGCTGCATGCAAAGAGTCACAGCTTTGAGGAAAGAAAAAATCTGAAGCTTTCTGAATTTCCTCACACTTAGTTTAGTAATGCGTTTCAGATTCACACACCCACACTCCTTTTTGTATCTTCTCATAGCAATAGCTTGTTAAAATTGATAGAAGTAGCCAAGGTCAACTGTTAATGTTTAATAGCCTTATGCTATTAGATTTTCTTTTAAATGACACCATTTATCTTTCTAAATTCAGTCTACAAACTTTAGTGATAATAATGCTAAGTGGTTAGACACCACAGCAGCTTTGCTTTCATTAATCATTGTCCTCTGAGAAACTATTAACTGTTATCCCCATATTGCTTTGGAGATGCAGAACCAAAGTCCAGTGACTTGTCCAAGGCCTATGAGGTGGTAAGTCTCTTATATGAACTTCAGTGTCAAATTACCCTCTTTCAAATTTATCTTTCTAGGTATCTCTTGCTAGCCCACATTATTTAGCAGATGAATTTATTTACAATAAAATGCAATTACTTGAATTGCTATGTCATTCTTCAGCTATTCTGATTCACATAGCTGTGAATCACAGAGATGTAGATACACCTTATCTTCATCATTATTGTGCAAAACTCCTAATTAATGTATCCACTTGCTATTATTTCCTACAGTGATAATGGCTTCTGAATGCAGCAGCACAGTATGAGAATCTTCAACCAAGCAGTACAATTTAAATGTCCTGCTAGCAAGAAAACAAAGCTTGTCACTACTGTAGAGACGGCTTATATTTACAAGTCTTCCATTGTGACACCTTAGTTTGGAGAAAAATAACTACTCAGAAACACATCTATATTAAGAAAGAAGTGAAAGAGAAAGTGACGGTTTGCCGTGCTGGTTTTGACCGAAAGCTAAGCAGGCTGAGGGTAAAGGAAACAAATGGAACCAAATTGGAGGCAAGGCTATAAAATTGTCCAGAAGGCCCACTCAATAACTACAGCTGACATGTTGCAAGAGGATCCACCCCAACAGTTTGCTGCCTGTTGCATTGTATTTTGAATCTTCTCAAAGACAGCTGGGAGTTATATTATTACATCGGAATTTTTGTTTTCTTGCCTGCGTTCAATTGAAGAAAAACCAGAAAATATGAAACCTATACCAAAATACCCATAAAGACACAAGCAGCAGCAGCAAAATCTCAAAGATATAAAACTTCTCCTTACCTTAGATACACATCATCATATTTAATTTTGGTTGCATTGATACTGCCATGCTTGTATTTCAACACCACAACTCAAGTTGCGAGAAGAGCTCTGAAACTGATTTTCTTATCAGAACAGATAAAAATACAGGTGAATTTATAATAAAGTTGGTATTATAATACAGAGATAATTTGTGCAGCCCTTTGCTGCCTGCCTTGAACAGCACCCAAAGATGAATGTATACTGACTGCTGGTGTAAAAAGAACAATATAATTTGGGGTCATATGAATATATATGTATTTGATTCACATCTTCTGAATCATTATAAGGAATTTGAAGCACGCTGGTTGTTCTCCCATTAAACAGAGCAGACGAAGTATCAGAGTTGATGGGAACAGGCCACAAAGACTTTTTAATCTAAATGCACACTACAGAGGGATAGATACTTTTTATTTTAGTACCTTTATTTGACAACACCACAAAGAAAGGTAAAGATCAATTTAATACCCTGATTTTTTCCTCCCTGTAGTGCTGTGGAAGTATATATACTTCTTAAAATATGTTATAGGCTTGGGTTTATATTTCAGCCCTAATTATGTATCTTCTACTTTATTACTATAAATTGAGTACTAAGGAATTTGGAATCCCCTTTCTCTTATCCTGCTTTCACTGTTTTGGGTTTGTGACTTTGTCAGCGCAGTTCTCTCTCTTTGGCATTGAGCTTAAAAATGTAGCAAGCCTGTGCAATCCTAATAAGGTGTTTCTTTTGGCCTTTCAGATAAAACATGTAACTACATAAATTAACTTATTCCAAAGGTTTGACTGGAGCATGTTTTCTTGTAATATTTCTGGCCCTCGAAGAAGTTTTCAGTCAAGCCATTATTCTACATCAATGCATAGTTGGCCAACACACATTATTTACTCCTTATATTTTGATGAGTCCTTTGGGCACATTAGGTTTTCTCAGTGACTATATTCAATACAACTCAAGGTCTTAATATTTTATTGCTAAAAACAGGAGATGAAAAAGTACTCTAAAAAAAAACCTCACACAGCTGCTACTACTTCATTACAGGCTCTACATAAATTTCTCTTAGATCAAGGATCATTGACCTGATAAACTGCAATAGAGTTGATTGCACTTGCTTTCCATGTGGATGTCATGAAGGTGCATTAATTAAGTAAATGCACTAATGCTGCCTTTCTCTGTTGGAGGGTACGTCGTTAATGTGGGCCTGACAAAACAAGACTATTCATATTATTATTAGGATAAAACCACCTAATTCAGGAGATGATTCTTTGAATGACAGAGCTGAAGGTGTTCTGCTCACAAGGGAACAAGTCCTGTGACTAAAAAGGTAATCCGACTGAAGTTTGCACATGCTATAGAGCTGGATGTCTTGCTTTGAATTGAAAGGACAGAAACAGGCCAACACTGAGCCAACTCATGAATGCAGACATTGATCTAAAGGCTAAATTCTAAACAGTACTTAAAGAAAGTAATGTAATGCTTTTCCAGGGAAACAAACAGGTCTTACTCTAAACCAAAACAAAATTACAAGGCAAACCTGAAGTAAGAGCTTAAAATGTAGTTGTTCAAATAAAATCACAAATTCTTAATTTCTTTTCCATTAATTTCTCATCCAATGATCTGTTAGCAAATTATTTTTGGCATAATTTTCATGAACAATTATTTACATAGATGTTGTTCTAAATAGTGAAAGTTAATTTGGCATGGGGAGAGGAAACCTTGAATTTACACAAAAAGCAGAACAGTGTACAGTAAAAGTTTAACCAACCCCGTTATCACAAGCAGATTAATTTGGTCTAAACTTCAAAACAGGGCTGAAAGAGTAAATAGTAAAAATGTTGTTACTAACAAAAACAAGATACCAAATAAATGCAAGCTGTGGTCAAGGTTGTGCTACTCTTCACTAACTACTTAAAGGATCTCAGTTCTTAAATCTGAACACAATTAAACTAGCCTAAAAATAATAACACCTCTTATTAAAGGTACTTTTCCAGCAAAAACAAATGTCATACCAAGCATGTAGAGCAGCTATAGTTGGGGGCCCAGGCTGAAAATAGACTAGTTTAGCTTATTAAACAATAAATCATATGTATATAATATCAGTAAGTAATATTTTGGAGTAAATGTAACAATGGCGTATTTAATTGTATTTTTTTCTTATAAAATATATAATGTGGAAGTTTAATATCCAGATCTGATCATGGTCTCCATAAAGTGTGTCTCATGCAAAAACGGACGTCACAGAATCATAGAATTGCCTACGTTGGAAAGGACCTTGCAGATCATCTAGTCCAACCATCAACCTAACACTGACAAAAACCGTCACTAAACCATATCTCTAAGCACTATGTCTACCTGTCTTTTAAATACCTCCAGGGATGGTGCCTCAACCACTTCCCTGGGCAGCCTGTTCCAATGCTTGATAACCCTTTCAGAGGAAATTTTTTTCCTTACATCCAGTATAAACCTCTCCTGGCTCAACTTGAGGCCGTTTCCTCTTGTTCTATTGCCTGTTACTTGGGAGAAGAGACCAAGCCTCACGTCTCTACAACCTTCTTTCGGGTAGTTGTAGAGAGCAATAACGTCTCCCCTCAGCCTCCTTTTCTCCAGGCTAAACGACCCCAGTTCCCTCAACCACTCCTCATAATACTTAAGCTCTAGACCCCCAGCCAGCTTCATTGCCCTTCTCTGGACCCGCCCAGCATCTCAGTGTCTTTTTTCTGGTGAAGGCCCCACAACTGGACATAGTACTCAAGGTGGAGCCTCATCAGTTCCAAGTACAGGGGGACAATCACTTCCCTAGTCCTATTTACCACACTTCATGATACAAGCCAGAATGCTGTTGGCCTTCTTGGCCACTTGGGCACACTGCTGGCTCGCATTCAGATGGCAGTCAACCGACATCGCTAGGTCCTTTCCCCCAGGCAGCTCTCCGTCCACTCTTCCCCGAGCTTGTAATGCTGCATGAAGTTGTTGTGACCCAAATGCAGGACCTGACACCTGGTCTTGCTGAACCTCATACCATTGGCCCCAGCCCATCGATCCAGCCTGTCCACATCCCTCTGCAAAGCCATCCTACCCTCAAGTAGGTCGACGCTCCCACCTAACTTGGCATGGTCTGCAAACTTACTGAGGGTGCACTCAATTTCCTTGTCCAGATCATTGATAAAGATATTAAAGAGAACTGGAAGAGAACTGGCCCCAATACCGAGCCCTGGGGAACACCGCTCGTGACTGGTCGACAACTGGATTTAACTCCATTCACCATATCTCTCTGGGCCCGGCCCTCCAGCCAGTTTTTCACCCAGCAAATAGTACTCCCATCCAAGCCATGAGCAGCCGGTTTCTCCAGGAGAATGCTGTGGGTAACCGTACCAAAGGCATTACTAAAGTTCAGGTAAACAACATCCACAGCCTTGCCCTCATCCACCAAGCAGGTCACTTGTCATAGAAGGAGAAGCAGGATCTCCCCTTCATGAACCCATGCTGACTGGGCCTGATTGCCTGGTTGTCCTTCATGTGCTCCATAACGGTGCTCAGGATGATCTGTTCCATAGCCTTCCTCAGCACTGAGGTCAGACTGACAGGCCTGTAGTTCCCTGGATCATCCTTCCAGCCCTTCTTGTGGATGGGTTTCACATTTGCTAGACACCAGGCAACTGCGACCTCCCTGGTTAGCCAGGACTGGTGATAAATGATGGAAAGTGGCTCGGTGAGCACTTCTGCCAGCTTCCTCAGTACCCTCGAGTGGATCCCATCCAACCCATATACTTGTGTATATGTAGGTGATGGAGCAGGTCCCTCACCATCTCCCTTTGGATTACAGTGGCTTCATTCTGCTACCTACCGCTAGCTACTAGCTCAGGGGTCTGGGTACTCAGGTAACAACCGATTCTACTACTAAAGATTGAGGCAAAAAATGCATTAAGTACCTCAGGCACCTTCTGATCCTTTATCACCATGTTACTGCCAATGGTCAGATATAGATAGGGGGGATTCATGGTAATAAATAATAATCAAGAAGCTTAGACATAGCACTGAGATAGTTCCCATGATAATTCACAAAGAGCAACAATAACTTGGTTAAAATAGATAAAGAATGTAGGGTTTCAGAAAGCAAGATATTAGGACAAGGGGTGAGCGTACCATTGAAGAAGCAATTACAATAGATGCAGAGGCCAGTATGTGTAGCCTTAAAAACATGAATTACATGGAATAAGAGAAAGCTGCATTTTATTAAGTGTGAGAACAGAGGAAGTACCAGCAGCAATGTTTTTCCTGACATGGGAACTTTAAATAAAAATGAAAATCTTGCTTGGCCTGCTTAGTGAAAAGGGGATGCAGTACAAGTGATTGGTATATGAAAACTGTACTCTTAATTAAAAGAAATAATTACAGTATTCATTATTTTAAGTGACTCAAGTGTTGTGAATGACATCTCAAATGAACTAGGACAAATAAGAGATAGTAATGGGGTGAAAGACAAATGGAGAATAACTGCTGAAAAAGGACAAATTCATTAATTATACAGTTTTGAGCCTGGGAAGCTCTCAGGTACTTTTCTGACAATGTCATGACACCCAGATTCCTGTGTTGACTGTGTAGAGAACAAGTGGTGTGTCCTACAGCAGTACCCCAGAGCACGGAAACACCTTTACATTCCCCATCTGTGTATCTTGCATACGACAGGTCAAGGTCTGTGTTTCAGGCTCTCACATGACCTCCAGACCTTGAATGTGTTTTACTTGACATGAGCCTTGTGAAGCAGGAGGTGCTGTTGCCCCTTTCTACCTCCAAGGCAGTGGGTCACTGAGGTTTACAGGACCTATTGGTATTAATACATTTAGCTTCATACTCAGAGTAACCATTGAGAAGCACTTGCCTTTCCCCATTTACTCTGTAGGGATTGTATCTTGCTCCGAAGTTAGATGCTTGTTGCAATCTTCAGTAAAGTGTGTCACCAGTCTTATAAATTAAACTAGTTTTTTTCTCTCTTTTACGAGTCCCATGAATATGTTCCAGTGTATTCTGCTCTATCATTTAGACTATTAATAGTGATATGCACATTTACGTAGATTTCTATTACCAGTGCATTTATTTACCTTTCTTTTGGAATGAAACATATTATTTATTCAACATATTTCAACGTTGTCCATAGAAATTAAAAACATTTTTAAAAGAGATTAAAGTAATAATAAAAGGTGATTTCTCTTTGGGTTTCAAGCTCTTTATTGCATAATACATACCATTAAATTTTGTAAAATAAATAGTAAGAAAGAGTAGGGGAAAAGGTAAGAGAAGATGCTGGTAATCAAAGGAAGGTCTTCACAACATAATTCAGTGTCCGCTGAAGACTGTAGAATTAAATTTTTCTTGTTTATAGACATATATCTAAGGAGTCATTCATATGTGCTTAATTGCTGTACTTATTTATTTTAAGAATAGTGTGTTCAGATATCTGTCTATTCCTTTCTAACAAATTAAGGTATGTGACAGCTTATAAACACAGAAAGTTTGTGGCATATTTTATCAACATTTACTAGTTCTTTTTAATATTTTGGAACTATAATTCAAATTACTGGAATATTTTACTTCAACCATGACTTTTCATTATGTGGACCTGGTGGATCTTCATTTGTCCTTAACTTCTCTTTACTTTTGTCTAATTAACTTGATTTATTCTTGCAGCATTGAAGCAAGCTTGTTAAGTCCTTCATAACTGAAAAAAAAAGCAACTTTGTCTTCTTTTTTTTTTTCCCTGTATTAAAAATTTGGCTGCTGTGAATATCTTGCTGCTTTTGAAAGGCTTCGCTTGAAGCCATGAAAGAAAACTCTTCAGGCTTGAAAGACTAACAGTCACAGCTATTGTGCCCTGATCTGTCAAAGCAATATCTCAATGGTGCGAAAACTTCCACCCACATTAGAAATCCATTAGTCAGTGAACTTTAATGGCAGAATGAGCATAATGGGTGGATGAGCTTCTGCGTTGTTTTGCCTGCTTTCTTTACTGCCTATTATATACATGATGGTTAAAAGTATTGACAAAGCATGAATGTGCACTTTAAAGAGTATATCCTCTAAAATTTTGGATTAAATCAACACAAAATACCAAATGTTTTGATACATTGTTAATGGTAACTGCAATTAAAAAACATTTAAAAAATAATTAAGAAGGGTTCCTCTTCCTCTCCCTTGCCCCCCAAGCACAATGATGACTCATGCTTCCCAGGAAGAGGTAGAAGGGAGCAGTTGCTTCTAGGAGGCACATAAACTCTTCCAAGTTTCATTCTTGAGTTCTGTGATAAGTAATTTTAGTCATCTTCAGAACTTGGAAGATTTTTCCCTTCAATGCAGAATGAAACAAACTGATTTGTCCTAAAAACTTCCTGTCTCCTTGTTGCCCTTAGTAGTCTTAGTAGTCTTAGGATGCCTCCCTCCACTCTTGAATTGTATAGGATGCAGGGAACATGAAAACAACTCATGGAAAACACCATGGAAGCACAAAAGCAATGTGCTTAGCATGCAGAACCTTAAAATTAAGGTTCAACAAGGTCAAGTGTAAGGTTCTGCACCTGGGTTGGGGCAACTTCTGGTGCAGGCTATGGGATGAAGGGATTGATAGTAGCACTGAGGAGAAGGACTTGGGGTAGATGAAAAGCTGAACATGAGCTGGAAATTTGCGCTCACAGGCCAGAAAGCCAACCGCACCCTGGGCTGCAACCAAAGAAGGGAGGGTCAAGGGAGGTGATTCTGCCCATCCACTCCATCCTGGTGAAACCTCACTTGGAGTACTGCATTCAGCTCTGGAGTCCTCAATACAGGAAAGACATGGACCTGTTGGAGTGTGTCCAGAAAAGGGCCACAAAAATAATTAAGGGATGGAACACTTTTCCTGTGGAGAAAGGCTGAGAGAGTTGGGGTTGTTCATCCTGGAGATGAGAAGGCCCCAGGGAGATCTTATTGCAGCCTTTCGATACTTAAAGAGGGCTTATAAGAAAGAAGGGAACAAATTTTTTAGCAGTGCCTGTTGTGATAGGATAAGAGATAATGGCTATAAACTAAAAGAGGTAGATTTATAAGGAAGAAATTTTTTGCAACGAGGGTGGAGAACCACTAGAACAGGTTGCTCACAGAGGTGGTAGATGCCCCATTCGTGGAAATATTCAAGGTCCGGCTGGACAGAACTCTAGCAATCTGATCTAATTGAAGATGTCCCTGCTCATTGCAGGGTGGGGTTAGACTACAAGGTCTTTAAAGGTCCCTTCCATCCCAAACTATTCTATGATTCTATAAATGTGCATCAGGCATTGTTCTAAATGCTTTGACAGCATCAAATGATGAGTGGACTTGAGTTGGAAGAAGAGGCAAGTAGGCTTTCTTTTTGCTCTTGTGTTTACAACCTGGATTCTAGACACTGTCACCAAAAAGGAATAAACAAAGCCGCTGGATTTTAGTTCTGCCCACAATGCTCTTTCTTTTTTTCTTTTAAAAAACCCCAAACTAGTTGTCTCTAGTCTAAAACTAGTCTAAAATAATCATATTCTTGAAAATCTTTATATTAATTGTTTCCTTTTTTTTTTGTTTTCATGCTAATATCAAGTAATATTCAAAATTGCTAAATGTATGTGACATTTATTGCTGCTGATTATATCTATCTTTATACTGAAAAAAGGTTTTACTCCCCAGTCCCTTGTTAGGGTTGTTAGGGTGTCTAAAGGTGCAATGACAAATTTCGAGATCTACACTTTTAACAAATACCATGTTAAGACACCAAGTTTGGTGTATAATTTGGTCATCAGCTTTACATGTCAATGTTTTTGTGTTGTCTATCAGTTACACTGTTAGTACAGTAATTTCAGCTGCTTCAAAAAGATAACCATTATGTATTTTGCATAATTTAGTTGTTTGCATAAAATATAAATATATATATCCCCTAAAAACATATATGTCGATTGGTAAACCATGGCTGTTTTGCACAACCAGAACTCTTCAGGCTATATAGAAATGCACCATGGAATTATATTTGACTGGATTTTATGCCAATTGCAATGCCAATGCAAACAAAGTAAGCTGTACTCTACCACTGCATCAGTCTAAATCTAACAGACACACATTGGGTGCGTAAATATTCGAATGCTGGACAAGTGTTGAAATTATAGTTACATATGCAGGTCATTTTATTCAGGAGCTGTCACTAGAAGAACTGACATTTCATAGACACTAGAGTGAAGAGACCAAGTACTGATCCATAAAATCAGAGCAAATGAATTGAAATTGATGGACCCCAAAAGGTTCAGTGCTTCTGCCTTAAGTCTTTCCAATGACTTTTGGCTTAGAAAGTGCATTGACTTTAATATCTACTGTAAGTATGGCTGGATTTAAATTTTAATCATTCTATCCATTTCATAGTTTCATGCTGTCAAATTCTGTTAGACAACAGAGCTGATGATAAATCTAAACCATTCCTTTCTTGCTTTCAGAGCTATGCTCAAAGTCAATGGTTACTTACAAGAACAGACAAGATTGAGGTGTGCAAGGTTATCTTTTAGAGTACTTAAAAAAATTAAAACTTACCATGGGACACACTTGATATGAAATCTCTGTCACTCAAATTAGTGACTCCCATTCCCTTACCTGAGTTTCAAATTCTGACATCAGTAACTTATAACAGATAATAGCAGATAACAGTGTTTATATATATACACATGTAAGTATGTACATACACTTGTGTGTTTTACCAAATCATATAGTTGAAACAAATGTGCTCTGGGTCAAACTAGAGTTTGGTCAGGACAGTGTGAAAAGGTTCATTCAATCAAATTTCTTCAATCTAGTTAGCATTTAATAATACTGAAGTACATTTCTAAGTGAAACATTTAATTCAGGAAATGCCAGAATGAAATGTCCTTTGTTTTTTTTCCGAGTGAAACAATCTAATGAAATGTTTCATTGAATCTGAATGTATACTTCTCAACCTGACTCTGCATTTTTCATCAAAAATAGGCTTTCCAAAATGTTTTCAAATCTCTACTCTAAACCTCTAAGGTTAAGAAATCAGAAGAGGTCAATATAATACATCACAGCCTCTCTCTTATGTTGGATCGCATTTCTCTTCACATGCACAACACTGGAAACAAAATTGCATTAACGAGGCGTAAATAGTGTAATGAATGCTTCTTTTAGACTGACCAGGAAAAAACCAAACAAATAAACAAAAAATCCCACACGACGCGCATTTTTTTTACCTTTTTTTCATTTGAAACAACTAAATGAGATACTGCAACAGTAATTTTTGTTAACTCTATCTCGTCTGTCCTCAGAGACTCAGAGGAAAAATCCAGAAATCTAGATTCAGTGCTTCTGTATGCATAAATTACTTGAAATAAGTGAGACGTCAGAGATTAAATGAGTATCTAATGGGTAACAGAGGACAAAATTTTCTTCAGTTCAATCATATAAATGAATAAACAATATATGCCAAATATTTTATTACTAATGTTTTCTCTTAACATAAGGCTTTTTTTCATATCTTGAGGAAGTGTGAAGTTTTTCATCATTAATCTTAATTTTAAATAATAGAACCTGAAACATGCTATGTGAGCAATTTTAAAATATGGATTTTGCAACTATTCTATGACACTGTTTTATGTGCTTTTAATCCAGTAACTGTGATTCCAAGCAACACTCCACAATCTGTCTTGAAACTGAAAAATTTATTTGCTCCCTCCCCTGTTCAAATAAAGTTGCAATTTGAATGGTTTCTTTTGAATCTGCAGACTAAAAAAATGTAACACTAAGTTAGGTATTTTTAGAAAATGTATAACATTTACCATGCTGTTAACTGATTAACTCAGTCAAAGTGGAAATTACACACTATTTCAGCTGGCTATTCCTTACCTATTTGTCCATATTACAGTTTAATACAAGATTGCAGTGAAATACAGAACCTACAGTAAATTTGAAAGTGAAAGGAAGAAAGGAAAAGAAAAGCCCCTTGTCTTCTCCATGCGGTCCTTGTGAAGAGACAGCCTCTGTCCTCTTTGAAGCAACCCTTTAGGTACTGGAATACAGTGATGACTTCCCCCCGCCCCCTCCTTCCGAGTCTTTTCCTCTCCAGGGAGGAAAGACCCAGCTCCTTCAGTCTTTCCTCACAGGGTAAGCTCCCTAGCCCTTTGAACATGTTTGTGGGCTTCCTTTTGACCCTCTCCGGTCCAAATGAATTTATTACTGTTGGTTAAACTAACCCTTCTAAACTTTTAAAGCATCTGTAATAAAAAATAAGGAAGAAAAACATATCTGAGAAAAAAAATGTCTATTTTATTGTAATTCAACTTAAAATGGGGTACCTTATAAAGAATTTTAATGGGCTGGGAAAAATATTTTCTAGTAAAATTGTGAAATTAGCAAACTAAATACCTTAATACAATGATTCTTCCTCCAAATTCACAGTTTTCTTGTTAAAAAAAAAAAAAAGTTTTTATAGATTCCCTATTAGATATGATTTATAATAATAAAAAAAGAAAGTCTAAAACAAAACTGCAAATTCATATAAGTGACTGGGGGAAAAATAAATATTACTATTCCCTTTTACATTAAAAAAATAAATGCACTTAAAGATAAATTGATTGTGCAATGTCCCATGAGAAGCCTAAGAGAAGCAAGAATTGAACCTGCATTTTATTCTATGACCTTAACTGTAAAAATATGCAGTCTTGAAACTGTATAATTATTAATACAAATGACAAGTTAATTACAACTATACTCTCCTCACTACAGTCATCCTTTTGTTTCTCCATTGAGGGGAAAAAAGCTAGGAGAGTCTCTCTGAGAATGTCATTCACTTTTATGGACTGTTATTTCCTCTGTGCCTTTTAAATCTAATTGTCAAACAGCTCAGAGTCCCTTTTGTTGAGAACCAAAAAAGCAGTTTGAATGACACTATCAAGGGCAGCAGCAGCAGCAGTTTAGCTGTTGGAGTCTATACTGTGCTGCACACCCGTGACTGCTGCCTAGACTGAGGAAACGAAATGTATTCTCTTTCAAATAAACTTGGTTTTGATTTTACAAGTCATTTATTTCTTCTTCTTTAAGATACAGAAAACATAATTACACAATGAGAGTTAATTGCTACACATAGTTTTGCTTTTAGATGAGTTGGTTTAGCAGAGCGCTGTGGATTACTTTGGGTAGAATGACCACAATGTCGGGGAAAAGACACAGCCAGTATTACAATGTGTCTAGAGAACACATTGCAGAGCACCATGAGCAATAAGAAGTGACAAGAACAAGTACATATTCCTGTAACTTCCATGATGGCTGACTCCAGTTGTTCTTTCTCTAGTGTCTATGATGTTCTGTACGTATTATAGACTGGATAAGCACACTTAACACCGAGGGGAGCATTTGATGACATTGCTGCACTGTGCAGAGATGGCTCAGTACAATACATTTCAAAAGACTAAGATCGTTAAATGGCTACGTTTCTGAAAGTCAGGATTCAGCCAGCACTCACTGCCTTACGGCTTCTGATTTCTTCACCTACGCGTTTATCCCCATTTTAGCAGGATTACCATCTTGGAAGAAAGGCACCAAAGATGTATCATGTGCCTGGGTGATGCTGAAGTCTATCATCCAGTTTTCAACTACAGTAATTTTTTCTGAAGGTGAGGAGAAAAGATGAGTCTTCTGGAGTACTTCTGAACCAAAGAAATCCAAAAATAAAATCCTGTGGAAGAAATTGGCACCTTATAAATTATTTTTGGGAGGAGCTTGCAAGGAGAACACACTCAGAACTGGAAGAGGTTGCACTGAAGTAATTGGAGTCAGAAAGTCTACTGCTCAGAGGATGTAGAGAAATATGGACAAAAATATTTTAGGGGATTTTCTGAAGTTCAGAGAAAACTCAGACTATTTCAAGGTAACCTTTATAGAAAATGAAAGTAGTCTACATTAACTGCCTGAAACATTAGGCGTGAAATCTTATCTCTTTGGCTTCAGTCATGCTTTGACTCTTGATCTTTGTTTCATACTCCAATACAGAATTTTACAGCCACTACTAGTGCTTGTTCTATTATGGTCAATGTTTTGATTACATTGTTTATAATTTTAGTGGTAGTACTAGGTCTATCACACGGGAAAAACGTTGCAGAAAGGGTTGCTGGAAAGAAACTTTCCTCAGTGAGGACACATTTAAATCACCCTCTATGTCTGCAGCTTTATGTATAAATTATTACAATCACAATCTAAGCAGTCTTGCACTTTAGATATTTTTCAAAAGCCAATTTTATTTATCTCCTTAACTGACAGGGTTTTAGGAAGATTCGTCTTTGTATCCGTAAAGAAAAACTAAAACATGTAAAGTGCTCTATTTTGCATTCATTACTCAGGCAATACTTACTTGGTTGTCAGGACAAATACTAAAGGATAAACAAAATAATGCAGGAAAAAAACCTGACAAAAATTGAACAGTAGGGTTGTTGTTGTTATTTTAATTATTATTATAGTTATTACTATCGTAGTTATTATTATTCCCATGTCTGTTTATATTTAAGACTAATAGACCTTCCTTGTATTAATAGATTTGCTTTGTATTTCATGAGAAAATCAAAAGTTTATTTTTGCATTTTGTATAGATTACCTTTGTTCTAGATTAAGAATCTGCTCTGTAAATTATTTTTCATTTGTTTCTGAAGTTCTTGTAAAAGCACACAGAAAATACACCATAAAGTGGATTTGCCAGCCTTTGAAAATCTCTACTCTTTTCCTCACTCAGTTTTAAACAGTATTGCAGTACCTATTTAAACTTCTCAATAAGATATAAGAGGAAATCATAACAAGTAAAGCACTTTATTTCCATAGCTTTTTGGATTCATCACAGCAAAACATTGATACACGTTATTGTCACCATAAATATTTTGGGACTGAGAAAGCAATTACCCAAACTAGCATACAATGTAGATGAGTTTTAACATAGTTATTAGTGTAGTCATTCCTATATCAATATAATATTGCATTGTTTTATTAATATAAATGTCCCATTCCAGACATATGAAATGTACCTTTATAAACTGACCAACTTATGTGATATATAACTACAATTACCTAAGCCTAAATAAGTTAAATATATATTCAATCAAATTTAATTCCTATGCCAAACTCTCATCTGGCAACTGGGAGCAGAGGAGACAGACTATGGCTTTGTTTATTTGTTTAGAAGCTAGTTTTTGTTTCTTCATTTTAAGGGAAGGAGTAGGTTTGTAATATTTCTAATTTATTTCACTACTTCATTGACTAGAAGCTAATATGATTCTGGTCTTGCACTGCTTTTTTTGCTATTTTTAAAAATTGCATAGCATGTATGTGACATCTTATTACATTAGACACTATATATTTAACTCAGCTTACTGATGTAGAGAAAAAACTGAAATAGAAATTCCCATTTGCTAAGATAACGAGTCATAATTAAAAATGTTGCTTAATTTTTAAAACGCAAAGCTATATGACCCATTTTCTTTTCTCCAGATATCTTAGAAGTGTTTTTTTGTGTTTGTTTCATTTATTTATTTATTTATTTATTTATTTATGTTTTTAGCATCTGATACCATCTATCAGGAAATAATATAGGTTATCTGCTTGAGATTACATTCTGAAATAAACCTTCAGAGATTCACGTTCCTTAACATTTCCCCTCCATTTTAATTTGCAATGTAAAAGTTCTGATCAAAACAAGCCAACACCTTTGAAGAAAAAAATTGATGAACTACTGACTCACAGCCTGGTAAAAACAATGTTTTTAAAAGGTGGAGTCTGACACTTTGAAAATATTTTAGAGTTACGAATCCTTTGAACAGCCAATTTAACTGAAATCTTACTGTTTCTGATTTGTTTGAATATAGAATCTTCCTACAAAAAAATTTAACTTGCATTCACTTAGAGGAGGACAGACAGAAGTACCAAAAATTTTATTCGCTTGTTCTTCAATAAAAAGTATTAGAAGAGGCATACTACTTTGTCATGAAACATAGTGACTTTTGAACTTTTCTGGCATGACATTTCTGGCATGATTTCTGATTTAAAATCTTTCTATAAATACTTTAGCAATAAAAGGAAGGCTAAGGAGAATCTCCATCCCTTATTGGATGCAGGGGGAAATATACTGACAAAGGATGAGAAAAAGGATGAGGTATTTAATACCTTCTTTGCCTCAATCTTTAATAGTAAGACCAGCTGTTCTACAGGTACCCAGCCCCCTGTGCCGGAAGATAGGCATGGGGAGCAGAATGAACCCCCATAATCCAAGGGGAAATGGTTAGCTATCTGCTACACCACTTTGAAACACAGAAGTCTACGGGGCTGGATGGGATCCACTAGAGGGTACTGAGGGAGCTGGCAGAAGTGCTCACCGAGCCACTTTCCATCATTTACCAGCAATCCTGCCTAGCCAGGGAGGTCGCAGTTGCCTGGTGTCTAGCAAATGTGAAACCCATCCACAAGAAGGGCTGGAAGGATGATCCAGGGAACTACAGGCCTGTCAGTCTGACCTCGGTGCTGGGGAAGGTTATGGAGCAGATCATCTTGAGTGTCATCACATGGCACATAGAATCATAGAATCATAGAATTGTTGAGGTTGGAAGGGACCTTTAAGATCATCGAGTCCAACCTTTAGCCTACCCTGACAAGAGCCACTTCTAAACCATGTCCCTAAGTGCCCCATCTACCCTTTTTTTAAACACCTCCAGGGATGGTGAATCCACCACCTCCCTGGGCAGCCTATTCCAATGTTTAATAACCCTTTCAGTGAAAAAATGATAGGACAACCAGGCAATCAGGCCCAGTCAGCATGGGTTTATGACTAACCTGATCTCTTTCTACGACAAGGTGGCCTGCTTAGTGCATGAGGGAAAGGCTGTGGGTGTTGTCTACCTGGATTTTAATAAAGGCTTTGACACCATTTTCCACAACATTCTCCTGGAGAAACTGGCTGCTCATGGCTTGGATGGGTGTGAAAAAATAATTCCAAAGGGAGGGATTTAGAAAAAAATAAAGGAAATAGATTTTGCTACATATGTAAAATATGTAGATGAACTGATTTTTTTAAGAGATATGGAATGCAAAAAATAAAGGCACTTTAGAGTGCAAAACTCCTTAGTAAATATGATTTCTTATTTCTGCTGTTTGCAGAATGAATTACCTGGTTTTGTTACATTTCTCCAAACATTGCACTGTTTTGTTTCTGCACATGCCTGTACCTGCCTCCACCTTGACATTTACCAACTGAGATTTCTTAGCTCGCTTAGGCCTAGGTAGGAGACAGATTTTTCTTAATAAACATAAACTCATCTGAACAATTTGACCCTGGAACACACGTAATATACAGGGTACAGATTTAATGTTTCACTTCGTTGCTGGTTTCGTCAGACAAGCAGAAACAGAAGTTTCCCTTTCACATGAGAACCAACTCATGATCCCAAAATTCAGCCACAAGAGACTGAGGTGTATGCCCATCATTTTGCAGTGGAAGAATAAAAAATCATGATTTTCTTATGTTACAACACATTACAATCACGACTAATTTTTTCTGCATCGAAGGATAAAGGATACTCTTTTAATTATGAGATATGACTACTGATCCAAACTGGACGAAAAATGTGTAAATGTGACTTTGTAGGCAAGCAGTGAGGGCTGGGTTCTCATCCTGTCTTGCTGCAGTGTTGACAGTATGATGTAAAATGCACCAACAGTTTTTGGAGCAAAAGCCTGAACTAAGGACTGGTGTCTCCCACATGGTTGCCCACCAACCAAGAGAATGTGCTAATGTTAGGCTTCTGTGAAACAGCTGGATACCATAACTACATCTTTTTTTTTTCCTTTCCTTTTCATTATCCTTCTTATGCCACACCTAAAATGAAAGGCATTTTAAGTTTTATAAGTAACTGTTAAAGGATGAATATTAAAACCCAACAAACCAACCAAACAGGCGAAGAGAGGGATTGGGCTATATTACCTGAGGACAATACCTTCAGACAGGAGCACAGCTGAAGGCACATTTTGGTCCTTAGCTGCTTCATGTGTTGTATGAGGACTTAAGACAGTCCTCTACTCAGTGTCTGGTCGTGTATCATCCCAGCCTAGGAATCTAACTTTTTAATGCGCTGTAAACGTTGTTTGAGCTTTTGTATTCACCCCAAAACCCCTTTTGGGTGGGGTGTCAGCCCCCGGCAGCTGAGGTATAGTTATCTTGCGGTATATGTGTGCACATCTGCTAAAATTGTTCCATTTATGGAGTTTCTACTGAAGGCTTATCCAAAATGAGTCCTAACTGCTCAATCTTAAACAGAGCTTAAATGCTGCAAAGCACATTTTCAATGGCCTCTATTGAACAAGGGTAGATTTTTATGGATTCAGACATAATCTGTTCTGTGACAAGATCGTATACAAACCATGAGAGAAAATAGTTTAATCAGAATTATATTTAATTTCAGGGCATTTCTTAAGTTATCTCCAAAACGGATTATCTTAATTTTATTTTTTTTAAGATACTTAATGTGGTGTATTTTGTACTGTTTTTAATTGCTGTTCTATTTCCATTAAGCTTTTCACATTATGCATTTTCACCTTACCTTGGTGGATTAAAGTGTCCTTTGGAATTAAAGTGTCCTCATTAGAACAAACTTGAGCCTTTACCTCACAAGATACAACATTGTCCTTTTGTTCGTTGTTAATGATCATTGCTACTTCCAGCGAGTAGATGTCCAACAATTGAATTTCTGCAGTTCAAACATGTCATTTGAATATTTTATGAATATTAAAAATAATATTTTAAATTACTGTCCATTGTCCTTAGGAACTAGACCAATCTAACGTAATAGTAATTATATTAATTTTAAGTAAATTTTGTTCAGCTCTAAAATTTGTTACAATTAAAAATTTCATGAGGACAAGCTGAACATTCTTGCTAAATATTGGCAAGTAAAAGTCTGATAACTGTCTTTTCCAGGGATGGGAAACTTTAGTAGTGCAAAGGGAGCACAAACTAAAGACCATAGAGATCCAACATACCAAGGAATTTAAACTCACCTATGTTTTGGAAAGACCTATTAAGATGACAGTGAAAAACAGAAAGAACTGAAATTCATAAGACAGAAATGATATAAAAATATTCCATCTATTCAAGAATAAAAAATAGATGCTTTCAGCCTTTTATCTAAGATAATTTCCACATTGATTCCACAATGAAGCAGCTTTAAGGAAAGACTTACAGTAAGACATTAATTTCTTCAGTAAAGACCTATCCACTGTATCTGGCATTCCTGTCATTATATTGTATCAATGTTATGTGACATAACAACACCTTAGACTTTTCTGTCTTCTATTAAAATGAATGTCAGCTTGAAATTAAGCAAGAATTTTCTTCACTCTTGAGGATTTCATCATCTGAGCTGAATCACTTCAGAATATTAGCCAGCTATTAAAAATCTCTAATATAATGTAGGTCTTCTAGGAACCTGAGAATCATTGTGACCAAATGGAAGAGTAGAAATAGAAAATTTGAATAGCCCAAAAGGAAAAGTAAGGGGAAATAAAGAAATATGTAGACTAAGGTCTATCAAACATGTAATATTGCCCTTAATGAGCTGGACACTTACGGAAAAAGAATAAGATGTGGGGTCCTCCATGAAGAAACCAAACATTAAGAATAGTCTGAAGGAAAAAGTCATAAACTAGGAATTTACTCTTTAGTGTTCTTTTTGAATTAGAAATAAGTAGGAATAATTTTGGACAGAGAAGTAATTTTCTCTCTAAAAATATTCTGAGAGAGAAAAATGAGGAAATAAAATATTAACAAAGTTTCTAATTAAAATTTTGTGTGTTTTTTAAAGATTGCATTAAAAAAAACAACCATTTAGGAATTTGTATTGGTAAGTAGAGGAGGAGAGAATGGGAGAACGAGACTCGGAGTTCAAAATGTTGACATTTCAAAATAAGTCCCTTTGAACCATGGACCCTTCCTCTCCTTTCTTTATACCTTGACATACATCTGTGTTGGGGGGAGCAAGGGAGTGGGGGAACAGAAAGAGGAAAGGGCAGAGGGAGGAGGGACAGAACAGCATCTTAGAATGCTTTAAAGTGATTGTGAGTAAGAAGAGGTTTTCAGACTTAGGGAAAAATTGGTGGTGTCTAAAATCTGATCAGTAAGTTTCTACAGTGGTTTTATGAAGTGAAATAATTCATTTAGATTTTTTTAGTGAATAAATCCATATATCTATGTTTTCATGAACTCTTCCTCCTTTAACATCATATTACGATTCTAAAGTGAAAGTTATGAATGTTTTAACTACCACTTTCCTAGTTTTGAGGTCAGAGAGTATATATATCCATTCTTGTACATTTTATAGAACTCTATCTGTGCTAGTCTTCTCTGTGAGGCCTCTTGCTTTCAACTACTTGCATTATGGTCTATTATTCATTACTGTGAATTCATAATTTACTTTTGTGTTTGTCGAAGATGTTAGGCCAGCTGTCCAACTGTACCCTTCATCCTCTACCTGAGTCCTTTTTCCACCTGTACAGTGGAAATACAATGTTCCACGTTGGATTTCTGAAGCTCAAAAATGTGATTGGGTCTGCAGCTGAATTCCTCAAAGTGGGTACTATCGTCATATATGCTAGTGTTTTATTTTAAAGGTGCCAGTCACTTTGAACCAAAATTATTCTTGGCCTTTTATGCATTTGAAGATTCAGATGGGACTTTTTGCTTTGTTTATTTTCTTCTTTATGTCCATTGGGCTCAGTAGGATTAACTGATGGAGACCTCTGAGATTACCTTTTGCTGTGTGATAAAAACGGAATCACGGAATTTTCAGAGTTGGAAGGGACCTCTAGAGATCATCTAGTCCAACTTCCCTGCTAAAGCAGGATTTCCTAGAGCACATCACTCAGGACTGCATCCAGGAGGGTCTTGAAAGTTTCCAGGGAAGGGGACTCCACAACCTCCCTGGGCAGCCTGTTCCAGTACTCTGTCACCTTCACCGTAAAGAAGTTTTCCTCATATTCGATCAGAACTTCCTATGTTCCAACTTGTGCCCGTTACCCCTCGTCCTGTTACTGGGAACCATTGCAAAGAGTCTGGCTCCATCCTCCTTAAACCTGCCCTTTAGATACTTGTAAACATTAATAAGGTCTCTCCTCAGCCTTCTCTTCTCCAGGCTAAAAAGTCCCAGCTCTCTTAGCCTTTCCTCGTAAGGGAGATGCTCCAATCCCTCAGTCATCTTTGTTGCCCTACGCTGGACTCTGTCCAGTAGTTCCTTGGCTCTCTTGAACTGGTGAGCCCAGAACTGGACACAGTATTCCAGTTGTGTCCTCACCAGTTGTGGAATAATTACTGAATTGGCCAAGAATACAAAAGTACAGCATTGTTCACACATTAAGGAAAAGTATAAAATCAAGAGGCTTTCTGAGGTAGAAAACAGCTGCGGCTGGCATGCGAAAAACGCAACATCTGCAGTCCCCTGTACGAGGATGCCTGCGAAGCTACGTGAGATACAGGACAGAAGATAATTATTCCATGGCCTTGTCTTATGCAGATACAGGAACAGGATGGTACCATGAAACAGATAAGCTGCCAATTCATAGAATCATAGAATCACAGGGTTGGAAGGGACCTCTGGAGATTATCTAGTACAACCCCCCTGCCACAGCAGGGTCACCTAGAGCAGATTGCACAGGAACGCATCCAGGCGGGTTTTGAATGTCTCCAGAGATGGAGACTCCACCACCTCTCTGGGCAGCCTGTGCCAGTGCTCTGCCACCCTCAAAGTAAAGAGGTTCCTCCTCATGTTTAGATGGAACTTCCTGTGCTCAAGTTTGTGCCCATTACCTCTTCTCCTGTCCCCGGGCACCACTGAAAAGAGCCTGGCCCCATCCTTCTGACACCCACTCTTTAAGTATTTATAAGTGTTGATAAGGTCCCCCCTCAGTCGTCTTTTTTCCAGACTGAAGAGACCCAAATCCCTCAGTCTTTCTTCATAAGAGAGGTGTTCCAGTCCCCTAATCATGTTCATAGCCCAGAACTGGACACAGTACTCCAGATGAGGCCTCCCCAGGGCAGAGTAGAGGGGGAGGATGACCTCCCTCGACCTGCTGGCTACACTCTTCTTGATGCACCCCAGGATGCCATTGGCCTTCTTGGCCACAAGGGCACATGGCTGGCTCATGGTCATCCTGTTGTCCACCAGAACAATTAGCTGCCCGCTGGCTACCCTGAGCCAACATTTTGTCAAATTTTGATGAAATGCTGTCCTTTGTGCAAACTTTGCTCATTATAATGTTATTATAATACCAAAACACACATCCATCCCAAAGGCTACCCGCCTCCAAGGTGTGACCACTCCTTGAGTCTGTGCCCTGAATTTCTTGTAAACTATACCTTTAAATGCGAAGCGAGAGAATGTTACACCAATCATAATAAAAGTATGTATGACTAAAGTCACTCAAACTCCACCTTGAAGATAACAAATAGTATAAAAATATCCCGAAAGAGGGGGATATCAGGGGAGACACCATCGCGAAGAACTCCATCACTGACTTCTGGGATCAATCAACGGACTGAGCCTCTCTTCCCCCTCATAGGGACGCCTTTGGGTAAGACTTAGATTATACCTAGTGCCTTCTCAGGAAACTTAGAAATTTCTCTAGAGAATCTCTTTCCTACATTTACACCCAGGCTGTATCGTTTATAACTTTGTCGCGTGTTTTGTAAATGTAACAATACTTTCATTTGCATGTGCTTTGCAGACAGTGTATTTATCACCGGCAATCCTAAGAACCTATATATCTGTTGTTTAAATAACTGCACTGTTTAAGTAGCTAGTTGTTTCAGTTTCTCACTGAATGTGACCATAGACTCAAGAGTGGCAGTGCTAGTTCAGGAGCACGACTAGACTGAAGGTGCAGTCCACTATTAGTGTATCCAAATCGTAACAGTTTAATACTTATTAAACGCGACTGGACTGATAGTGGAGAATTGAGCATCACTCAGAATTTAAGCCTATCCGCACCTAGCCTCCCACCTTGGTGAGGAGTGCTAGAACGCAAGGGGGTTTATCTTCTGCCAAAACCGCTTTCTCCTTTCATGCAACACCAGTGCAGAGTAGAGGGGGAGAATGACCTCCCTTGACCTGCTGGACACACTCTTCCCTATGCAGCCCAGAATTCCATTGGCCTTCTTGGCGACAAGGGCACATTGCTTGCTCATGGATAATTTACTGTCTACCAAGACCCCCAGATCCTTTTCTTCAGAACTGTTTTCCAGCAGGTCCACCCCTAACCTATATTGGTGCCTGACATTCTTCCTCCCCAGGTGCAGGACCCTACACTTGTCCTTGTTGAACCTCATTAGGTTCTTCTCTGCCCAGCTCTCCAGCCTGTCTAGGTCATGCTGGATGGCAGCACGGCCCTCTGGGGTGTCAGCCACCCCACCCAGTTTGGTGTCATCAGTGAACTTGCTGAGCATACACTCTGTCCCCTTGTCCAGGTCATTGATGAATACGTTAAATAATACTGGTCCAAGTATTGACCCCTGGGGCACACCACTGGTTACAGGCCTCCAACTCGACCCTGCTCCATTAATCAGAACCCTTTGAGTCCTGTCACACAGCCAGCTCTCAATCCACCTCACTGTCCCCTCATCTAGTCCACACTTCCTCAGTTTCCTAAGGAGGATGTTATGTGAGACAGTGTCAAAATCCTTGCTGAAGTCAAGGTAGATGACATCTACTGCTCTGCCCTCATCCAGCCAACCAATTATAAGTATATCATAAGTTATATATCTATATCTATATAGATATATCTATAATATCTATATCTATAATAAGTATATCATAGAAGGCTATGAGATTGGTCAAGCATTATTTACCCTTGGTAAATCTATGTTGACCACCTCCAATAACTTCCTGCTCCTCAATGTGCTTGGATATGACATCCAGAATGAGTCCCTCCATTACCCTCACAGGGATGGAGGTGAGACTAACCGGTCTGTAGTTCCCTAGGTCTTCCTTCTTGCCCTTTTGGAAGACTGGAGTGATATTGGCCTTCCTCCAGTCCTCAGGCACCTCTCCTGTTCTCCATGACCTTTCAAAGATGATGGAGGGTGGCCAAGCAATAACATCTGCCGGCTCTCTCAGCACTCACGGGTGCATCTCGTCAGGGCCCATGGACTTATGGATGTCCAGTTTGGCCAAGTGGTCTCTAACCTGATCTGCCTCTACTGGGGAAAACTCCTCCTCTCTCCAGACCTTCCCCCTTCCCTCCAGGGCCTGGGATTTACGGGGGACAGCTTTAGCAGTGAAGACTGAAGCAAAGAAGGCATTCAGTAGCTCTGCCTTCTCTGTGTCTTCCACCACTAGAGCGCCCATCTCATTTGTTAGTGGGCCTACATTTTACCTAGTCTTCCTTTTTCTATTGATATATTGAAAGAACCTCTTCTTGTTATCTTTAACTGTGGTGGTCAAGATGAGTTCTGCTTGAGCTTTGGCCCTTCTAATTTTCACCCTGCATGGCTTCACTACATCTTGGTATTTTTCATAAGTAGCCAACCCCCTTTTCCAAAGGTCATAAACTTTCCTTTTTTTTCCTGAGGTCCAGCCAAAGCTCTCTATTTAGCCAGGCTGGTCTTCTTCCCTGTCTGGTCGTTTTTTGGGACTTGGGGATGGCCTTCTCCTGTGCTTTTAAGAGTTCCTTCTTGAAGTAAGACCAGCCTTCCTGGGCACCTTTGTCCTTCAGGACTGTCCCCCAAGGGACACTCTCAACCACGCTCCTAAGCAGGCCAAAGTTCACCCTTTGGAAATTTAAGGTGGCAGCTCTGCTGGCTCCCTGCCTTGCTTCACCAAGAATCGAAAATTCTATCATTTTATGATCACTCTCCCCAAGATGACTTCCAATCTTTACATCCCCTACAAGACCTTCTCTGTTAACAAGCAGCAGGTCCAGTAGGGCATTTTCCCTAGTTGGCTTCCTCACCAGCTGTTTTAGGAAGTTGTCTTCCGCACACTCCAGGAACCTCCGGGACTGTTCCCTCTCTGCTGTGTTATATTTCCATCAGACATCTGGGAAGTTGAAGTCCCCCACAAGAAAGAGGGCGAGCGATCATGAGACCTCTGCCAGCTGCTTATAGAATATTTCACTGGCCTCTACATCCTGGTTGGGAGGGTCTATAACAAACTCCCACCATGATGTGTGGCTTATTGGCCTTCCACTTGATTCTTATCTATAAACTCTCAACAATGTCGTCAAAAACAATGCAAGGGTTGGAGCCATTGTTCAAATCTCCTCCAATGAACCGCAAGTTTACAATTCATCAAATTGTTCCATTTTAAATCTACCTGCTACATAATAAAAGCAGCTTGGAGATTAAGAACTGATCTCAAAACACCATATGATGCCTTTGTTTCCTGAAGACACGCCCCCAGACTTGCAGAATTCAGGCAACAGTTACATTTCTGTAGATATTGCATAGCTCATGTGTGGGCTTCTTCTTTCTTTTGCTTTCTCACAGGAGTAGTCCTGTTAATAAAATAAATGTAGTACATAGTTTCTATAGTCGCTATAGGACCTATTTATTTTTTGAATGATGCAGTAAAATTAACAGGACTTTATTCAATTAGAGAACTCTCCATGACAAGATCCCATTACAGAGCACACTTAACCCAACCAGGTTAATTGCTTACTCCATTCTAGCAGTTCCTTCACATATTTTTTCGGGGAAAAGGAGTCATAAATCAGCTTCTGTTTTCATGAAAAGGGTGCAAGGTACTTAATTTGATCTTTGCATAGACATCCTTATAAGCATAAGGAAATTTAATACAATATTTTATTGATAGCACACCTGTTTATTTTGAAAGTATTCTGTGAATTGCAACAACATGAACTGACATAATACCATGCTGATAATTCAATTTTGTGAAGTAATACAGCTCTGCCTAGTTGTATGCAATCTGTTCATTTCACTTTTCTTGTTATACTGGCAGACAGAAGACATTTCTGAATGAAGATTTATGGTGCTCTTGCTTCTCATGTATTGTCTTTATCCATTTTCACACCATCATAAAGTAAGTCAATGACAGTGCTACCACCTTTGGAATTTTTAGATGAAAAAATTTACAGCTTGCCAACTTAAAAATTAATGTCAATCACTATTTTTGCATGGCTGTTATTTTGAAAGCATAAAAACTTAGGGGGTTCCCAGGTTTTTGTTGTTTGTTGTTTGGGTTTTTTTCCCGAACAAGAAGAAAGTAATAGCAACATAAAGCACTTCTGAAAATATATGAGATAAACCCCTCATACCTCGACCCCTAGGTCTGCCTTAGCCTCTTACAAATACACAGCTGCTGCCTCTGCATTTTTACAAGAATGTCAGAAAATAAGTCTAGCCAATACAGACAGAATACTTAGGGGGAAAAAAAAATACAAAATGCTAACAATGTTTATTTGCAGGTACTGGGAAAATTACATGCTTTTAGTGAGCTACTTGAAGTAATGACTGCTCACAGTTTGGAATGTTTTTTTCTAGATGAAACATCTACTTTAACAGACATGAGTTTTACCAGAGTGGTTTATAAAAAGATGGATCAAATGTGCTGTGAGTTAGGGTAGGGAGAGCAGGTACTGGTATATGTACGTATTATAGTTTCAGTGTTAAAATCACTACACTGATGTAAAGAGGTGACTAAGCAGTGAAAGGAGAAACTGCAAAGTAGTAGTCCAAGAAGTAGAAGTCCAATGGGTGAGACGTCGGGTGGGTGAAATGGATTTACAGAGACAGTAGGAGAGCCCAGGCTTTGGTGGCTACAAGGACTGCTCCAAAAATCTGAGGAGACCTTATAGCAGCCTTCCAGTACCTACAACTCTAACCATTCTATGATTCTATGATTTCTATTTCCCCTGTGAAGCTTAAGGGGAAGCATTCTTTACTAAACTTTTTCTTCTTTCTTTTCACTGGTATTTTCTTCAGTGGTGTTAAATTAGACATAAAACCTCACCTCAAGCTACACTTGACTGCTTGGGAAAAAGAAAAAAAAAAAAAAAAAACCCACTAGTCTAAGTTTCTTATGAAGTCCATCCTTCAGCTGTGAAAGCTGAACTTGGATTCCCATATCCCAGAAAAGGAGATGGACTAGAGCACTGTCCCTAACAGGTCCAGGACTGGACTCAGCAGTTAAACTTTTTCTAATCTGAGTTGACTTAAAACAAAATTAACAGTAACTTGGTGTTTGAACAGGAATTCCTAAGTGTTAGTCCACAGCAAACTGCACTAAATATAACACTATTTCATATTTTAACATTACAACTAAGTAAATTGGGCTTTTTTGTTTGTGGTGATTTTCACGTATTGTGCCAAAATATTTCTTTGTGGGTGAAAATCTCCTGGCATATGTACTGACAGGTTTTTGTGGGTACTTTTATAAGAAAATATGTCCCTTTACTGCTCTTGTAGATTTCTGTCTGTTTGACAGTTAAATATTGTTGTTTAATTTTGACAGGCGTCAGAAAGCCACTTAGAAACATTGTTATCAACCAGCTATCAGAAGATTTTGGTTCACTTGACCTCTCATCTTGCAGTACTAGTATTTACATTTTTCCTTTAATACTTAATTTTTGGGACCTCTTAACCTTGTAAGACAAATTCCATAATTACTTTCTGTAGTGAAAGTGAGCAGGCTACATTCTTGCTCACATCTATGTCAGCTTCATGCCAACCTGACAAGACCTGAAAATGATCATAACGGTGAATACCTGATGAGTAAATAGACCTTTTCTATAATGCAGTGATTGTGATGCTCAGGAAAGGTGGAGGCAAAACCATCCAGAAGTACATTGTCCAGACACACTAATTGCAGGTGGTCTGTCCCACTTCCCTAAAGGAGCAGAGTTCTTTCAATGGTGCACTGCTGCTGTTGTCTGAGGTAGAGCAGCCTACCTGTGATCCAGTAGGATGAGTTCTGGGTACCACATGGGAGCACCCATAGCCATCCCACAGTAGTTCCTGCAAGTGAAGGTACCTTCTCTCTGGATTCCAGTTCCATACTCGGTAAGTCCGACTTGAGATCGGGGGGTCAGCACAGACTTTTAACATAGGACCTGCTACTCCCTCCCCTCAAAGATCAGATACATTCTCTCTCTCACATGAATGTGACAGGCACTTGTGCTGGCTTAAAGAAACAACCTGGAAATGTGAAAATTTTCATTTTCAATGTTTTCACTTTGACTATTTTAGATACATACCAAGATATTTTTTATGTTATTCTGCTATACATCAGATTGCCACAATGATTTCTCTTAATGCCCAGCTTAGAACACATTTTTCTTTCCCTTCCTACTTGAATAAAGTAAAAGTTGGCGAACACTTGTTTTAACAGAGGTTGATAAAGTTGGATTCTGGAAAGACACTGAGTGCGTTCACAATAATACCTTGGTGTTACGTATAGCTTCTGCATGCTGCATAGAACATTTCTGAAGTGTGCAGGTGCATAAACAAAACCAATATCTTTCTGACATTTGATGGGATGTATACGCAAGGAATGGTTATTCTCTAATCTTCTGTGTTCTGGTAAGAGTCTGGACCTTACAGTATCAGATATAGCACAAGCATATAGTTTGGCATGAATTCCAGGAAAGAAGTAAGGTTACCTTCATGACACTAATCTGTCTGACTGTAAGGGGTTAAATGGGATTGGTACGGAAGAAGAAAAAAGGAATTGAATCAGTGAGGAAAAAATGTTCAAGGGAACAAGGTTGGGGAGGAGAACTGCATGCCTCCCACAAGCCTGACATGACGTCAAAACTCCTATACTTTAAAGATACTGGAGGACATCGGACAACCCACAAAGTATCAGACAAAGCTGTCAGGCACACAAAAAGGCACAGGGAGATAGAAGGAACATACTGACAGCATGCTGAGACAGTCTGTTTCCTCCAAAAGCAATAAAGGAGGGGAAGTAGAGCGGCCAAGGCAAACTCACAAAACCATGCAAGGAAATAAATGCAGAAGTGTAGATAAGGAGACATATATAAAGAGATTATTATTCTTTGTTCCCTCTGCTATTTACCCTGGATAGTATAAATACAATCATTTGTTTTGTACCTTCTGATTCTACATCAGTATAGATTTACACCATTAAAGGTTCCTGCAGAGAATTGCTCACAAATGGCAGATGCAGTGTAGCAGGTCACATCAGGTATACAAGAAACAGAGATTCAGCCTTGAAGTACCATACAACTGAATGAGAAAGTATTGAAACTCTTTTAGAGCTTTATGTTTTTCCTGAAATTCAAACCCAGAAATTCTTATGAGGCTTATGAACATACAAAAAATTCCTTTTTATTACAACCAGTTCTAAATCACTTTCTTTCATAGTCAAAAGTATATCTTAGAGATATGGAGCCAGAACTACTTTTCTAAAAATCCTAATGATAATTTTATTAGAGTTTATAATTTGGAGGAGAAATTGAACCAGTCTATGATTTCTGAGTGTTTGAAAGTAATAACAGTGCAGGCTTTGGTTTAAACCAAAGCACACTGGTGTCAGTGGGCTTTGATTCAGACGCACAGAGTGCACAGCTGGCAAAAACAACATTTGAAACATTCTGTCATCACCCTTGGGGAAGAGAGAACTGTACAGAAGGCCAGAGGTGCCAAACAGCACTGGGTCGTAAATCCAATTGTATCATCATTACTGTCTCTTTTAGACTTTATTAGTGATGTTTTAATAGATTTGCTTACGCTTTTTCTGTTAAGCATTTTTGCTCATCTGAAGTGTGAACATATGGCCAGAAGACGTTTACTCAGCAAAGAGATAAAAACAACACTTTATGCTCTTAGAATTTGATCGAATACTCGTTACCTCCAGTTGCTTTGTTCTCCCTTTAAAAATAAAATATCCAAGTCAAAGTTAGTTTAGTCTTCAAATGGGTGTGATGATCACTTTCTTTTCTGTCCATTTTTCAGGTCTGATCCCTGAAGAAAGGCAATTGTGTGTGATACTTACAGTTTATATATGTATTTCCTGTTTCCTAAACTGAGTTAAAGTTTGTCTCATTAGGAGATCCAAACCCCTGCAGCCACAGACAAACTTTAAGCTTTTATTCCTAATAACTATTAAAGTTATATTATATCTATGAGAGAGAGCATAAAATCTGAAGGACCTAAATTGGTAAGACCAACCATCCAATGCTGCAAAAAGCACATTTTTGATTGCGCTGAGCATGTGTCTCTGTCACTGTCTCTCTCAGTCTGTCTTTCCCCATTTTATGCAGGCACACACACACAGACACAGAGTTGTTTGTAGAAAAGATGTCCCTTACATGACAAATATCAGCCACACTGCTTGGGAACCAATCCAGCAAACATTTGCTTAACATTTCCAGCTCAACTAGCTCCACTGATTTTACTAAGACAACTTATGGCAATAAAATACACGTGGGAGTATTTTCAAGGCTGTGTGTTAACTGAAGTACTTGGACCCTTTAGCAAAGAAAAGGAAACAGAAGCAGGTGAGAATGTGTTCCAGTATCCTCTGCTGCCACTTGGGGGGACTGACATCTTTACAAGGTTCTTCTTTAAAAAATTAGTTTCTGTGGAAATACAGGTGTTAGGACACCTGCCACTAGACCAGGATGCTCAAAGCCCCATCCAGCCTAGCCTTGAACACTTCCAGAGATGGGGCATCCACAACTTCTCTGGGCTACCTGTTCCAGTGCCTCACCACCCTCACAGTAAACAAATTTTTCCTAATATTTAATATAAATCTACCCTCTTCTAGTTTGAAGCCATTACCCCTCATCCTATCACTACATGCCCTTGTAAAAAGTCCATCCACATCTTTCCTGTAGGCCCCCTTTAGGTAATGGAAGGCTGTTATAAGGTCTCCCTGAAGCCTTCTCTTCTCCAGGTTGAACAACCCCAACTCTCTCAGCCTGTCTTCATAGGAGCGGTACTCCAGCCGTCTGATCATCTTCATGGCCCTCCACTGGACCTGTTCCAACAGGTCCATGTCCTTATGTTGGAAGCTCCAGAGCTGGACACAGTACTCCAGGTGGGGCGTCACAAGAATGGAGTGGAGGGGTAGAATCACATCCCTTGACCTGCTGGCCACGCTTCTTTTGATGCAGCCCAGGATGCAGTTAGTTTTTTGAGCTGCAAGCACACATTCCTGGCTCATGTCGACCTTTACATCCACCAACACCACCAAGTCCTTCTCAGGGCTGCTCTCAATCCATTCTCCACCCAGCCTGTATTTGTGCTTGGCATTGCCCCAACCCGCATGCAGGACCTTGCACTTGGCCTGGTTGAAGTTCATGAGGTTTGCACAGGCCCGCTTCTCAAGCCTGTCCACTTCCCTCTGGATGGTATCCCTTCCTTCCAGCATGTCGACTGCTCCACACAGCTTAGTGTCATCAGCAAACTTGCTGAGGGTGCAGTCAGTCCCTCTGTTTGTGTTGCCAACAAAGGTATTAAACAATATTGGTTCCAGTACGGACGACCCCTGAGGAATGCCACTCATTGCTGCTTGCCACTTGGACATCGAGCCATTGACGGCAACTCTGAGTGCAACCATGAAGGCAATTCCTTATGCACCATGTGGTCCATCTGTTAAATCCATGTCTCTCCAGTTTAGAGACAAGGATGTGATGTGGGGCGGTGTCAAATACTTTGCACAAGTCCAGGTAGATGATGTCAGTTACTCTTCCCTTATCCACCAATGCTGTAATCCCATTGTAGGCGGCCACCAAATTTGTCAGGCACGATTTTCCCTTAGTAAAGCCATGTTGGTTGTCGCAAATCACCTCCACATTTTCCATGTGCCTTAGGATAGTTCCAAGGGGGATCTGCTCCATGAGCTTGCTGGGAAAAGGTAAGACTGACTAGCCTGTAGTTCCCCGGGTCTTCAGTTTTTCCCTTTTTAAAAATGGAGGTTATGTTTCCCCTCTTCCAGTCAGCGGGAACTTCACCCAACTGCCCCAAATTCTCATATATGATGGTTAGTGGTTTAGCAACTTAATCCATCGGTTCCCTCAGGACCCAAGGGAGGTCTCTACCTCTACCGTCATTATAATTTCATTATTTATGCATTCCCTGAAATTCTCTAGATCTAGCCTGTCTATAATGTAATTGGACCTTGGAAAGCTTTTTTGCCCCCAACTTTCTGTTCATTCAGAACCTTTTAAGAAGAAATGGTTTAGAAATTGTTAAAGAAATTTATATCCTAACACGTTCCCATTCTTTTGTTTTCAGTTGGTCTACCAATGTTAAAGGAAAGGTTAACATTTTGACCTTATAATCTTCATTGCCATTGCTATTTTCAGGAGTTTTCTTAATGTCTAGCTACTGACTGAACATTTTATGCAATTCTCTAAATGTACCCCCTAGATTAGATAGAATAAGGAAGTAGAAAACAAATGATGGTTTGTAGCTCTTGGAGTTATTTCCCCTATTTACATGTACTTCTACAAATGCATCTTGAACACTATTAAATAAAACTACCAGGTAACAGTAATGTGAATGTGACTTAAAACAATAAATGAAATTACTTTGCTGCTTCTCAGTAATCTCATTTAACTGAAAGTTTTCTAATTATTTCAATAGGGTACTATTGCTATAGGCACAGCATACTTATCCATGGCTCCCAAAACAGTTCTGTTAGTTCAGTTAATAATTTGATAACTTAATATGCTTTTAATTACGTTGCAGTAAAGCACATTTGCCTTGCCATGTTCCAAAGGTTTTTATTTAGAAAAAAGGGGAAAAGAAAATGTCTTAATAATTCTGAAATAAACTGTGTATGAATTATGTTATGATGGGATATCGCTATACACAGAGACGTATTACCAAAGCTAGGGGAAGATTTTAAAAAAGACATGAAAATTCACATGGATATAACTTGCTTGTTCATATATTCTTATATTCACTTTCAGAATGTATACTGTAGACTAAGTTTTCAGGAAAGCATATTTAAGGTAGAATACATTTAAAATTAATATTACGGAATGTGCTCAGGAGTGAATGGTAGATTAATGTGTTCTGATTTTATACAGGGCAAATTAAGTTAAACAGGGTAAGTTAAATTATTGCAGTCCAGGAACTGAAATGTGTCCAATCAAAACTAGACAAGATATCCTGATTATCAAAAGCAGCTATCTGTCAACGGACTGTGAACTACCTACAGTCTAGCGGCTTTCTGTAAATTAGTCCAGAAATAATTTAATACCAAAAATACACTAGATAAGACTCCAAAATTCTCACAGATGAAAAGAGAGAGTAGTTGTATTTTTTTCGAAAACACCAGAAATTTTTATCACAAAATTTTCCATTGCACTAAATTTCCGTCCCTTGCAGCAATTATGAATACTTGGACTAAACTAAGTGTTTTGAATTTATCCATCCATTTTTCTTCCATTGACTTCTCCCATATATTTTAATCTTATTGGCACGCTTAGACTATATTTATAGTCTGGGCAGATAATGGCATATACCTTTCCAGTTATGGACTCTAAGAAGCATCTGACTGAAAGCAAGCCATCTATTTTTGGTTAGTACACTAACCTTCACCCGAGGCTAAATAACCCACTTCAGCACAGATCTTGGACTCTCCTATACCACTTTCACACATGTTTGTAGAATGGGGAAAGTAGCAGCACTTCCCTGCAAGAAATACTGGCAACCAAATTTTATCCTTAATCTCGTGTGAGGAAGAAACTTTTGATTTCAATGTTCTGTTACAATACCATTGGATTTGCAAATATTCCAGAATGCCTGCTCTCTTTGTGAATAGGCATCTTCACATTTCAAAATACATTAAATAAATAGTTATTTCATAGCAATTACTACTTTTTCTCTAGGCCTACTGGCTTCAGAAACATCATATCGCTATTGTCAATTTTGATAAGCATGAATTTAGAAGCTACAGAAGAGGTAAAATAATATTAAGAAATGATAAAGAGATTTAAAATGCTAATCTTTACTCTAACTTTTTTTTTTCTTCCTGAGATAAACTTTCATAATTTGTCGTAAAATCTAGTGGGTCAAATTTTGCTATAAATATATAGTAAATATAAAATCAAACAGTAGCAAATGATTGTTTACCCAATTACATTAGAACTAAAAGCTAAATATTAGCCTCCATATACAAAAATGCATATATACATATATACACACACATATAAATAAATGTTTTTATATCATACATATATGTGCACACATATAAAAAATTTTGTATATGTCAATCTTACAACTCTGAAATACTGTGCTTCCTCTCCTAATTGGGTTTATAATATATGGAAAATAAACATCTGCATTTGTAGAAAGTGCATTTAATAAGCTATGCAAATTATAATAGAGATGTTTCTGCTGCAATTTATGAAAATTATGCCATAGAAAAATATCTAGACACCATGGGAAAACTCGAGTTTCCATTTATCTTATTTTTTCTAATTGAAATAGTTTTGAAACAGTGGCTTTCTGGATAGTAGCTGGCAGTCAAGATAGCCTTCTCTCCCAGGAAATACCAGTACTACTAATTAACATGTTTTCAAAAACCAGACTGCTGACAGTGAGCTGCAAGAGCAGAAAAAGGTTGCTAGGTACCTGCAGTAACAAGACCTGAATTTTTTATTCTTTGGGAGAGAATATATTGTAAATGTTTCAGCACTGGCAACTTTCCCTGCTAAGAAATTTATTCTTCAGTGACTGGAAAACATTAATTTAAACTTTTTAATGAACTAATGGGTCATGTAAAACACCTTACATTTTAGTGAGATCATTTTTCAATCAAACATTGTAGGTTTAATTGGTTAATATTTGAGATACACTTTGTACATCGAAAACTGATCACTAGGGTTACCACACAAATGATAGTAACGCCAGCTAAATGGATAGGGTTGAAATATTTATTGCATTTTTCTCATTGTCTTCTCAATTGCGGCTCCTTCTATTGGTGTATTTTCAGCCTCACCTCTGACCAAGGCAATGTCCATTAAAGGTTCCATATACAAATACATATTTCTATATTAGAGCATTTAAATCTTGTGTATGTGTACACATGGTACTAAATGGTGGGATCCTTGTTATACCTTGTCATCACAGAAACACCTAAAGAGCATATCAAGCTTGGGAAATAGGTTGAGATATTTTCAAGATGTGAAAAATCATGGATATTAATAGGTATCAGATGTAGGTTCATTTTCTTTGTTAAAGCTACGATTTGAAATAGCAACCTGTTCATGCATGCTATATGCCCTTCATTCATACTCATTTGCTCTCTTCAGGAACCTTCATGCTGGACAGTATGTCAAAAACTCACTGCATTTTGTAAAAAGAACTCTAGTTCAACAGCACTTATATAGCCGTTATAAAATTATACACCGAGAGAAGCAGGATCTCAACAGGTGAGACAAAACTTAGCAGTCCATTGACCAAAAAAGACCTATGTGGTTATGTTCAGCCAATGAAAATACAGATTTTCCGCAAAATCTGCCTAACATCAGAATGTGAGAATAGTCTAGTTAAAACAAAAGTCCGGGTTTTGTGGCAATTGGGGTTTTCTTGTTGGTTTTTTTTTTTTGTTTTTTTTTGTTGTGTTTTTCTTTTTCTCTTGGGACTGAGAAGGTGGAAGGTTTAGCAAAGAAGATATGAAAACAGGGCACGATTACAATGATATGTCCCTCCATTATGCTCTTTCCAACTCCTGTATAATCAGCCATAGTTCAACACAAATTATACTGGTGAGTAACCCACCCCAATAAGCATCATTCTGTGGCAATCACCAAAAAGCCTTTAATTATTTTATTTTTACTACACTAGAAACACTATTTAATTGGCCACCATTGCATGACTGTATCTGATCATACTGCGAGGCGGGGAAATCTAACAAAAAGTTAACTGACACCAGCATTGCACATGGAGAGCAGAAGTGAGATCTCCTGCTAGTTAGGTATGTCGCCAGAGCAGGTCAAGGTGCCTCTCAAGCAATTCCTTTTACTTCTAAAATGGTCTATATATGAAGGAAATCACAGGTTTAAATTTACGCCAGTTTCTCACATTACAAGAAATATATTGAAACATTTACTGAACTGTCAGGGAGTCATTGTGTTACAGCAGATGAGACACTGAACAAGGAATCATGTAGACTTGACACTAATTTCTAAAATGCAATAATTGCGTTTACTTTCTTCATGATGAATCTTCTACTCCTCTGAGATACTGAGCACCCTCCATCTCCACTGAAGTAAATAAAATGCAGATGTGGCCCTCAATGTTAATTCATCCCCTTGTGTTTGCTGTAGGCACTATGCATGCTCTTTTCAGCTCTAACTAGACTAGAATAATAATTATCATCATCCTATTATCCCTATGCTATAAATTAAGAAAACCTTGCTTTGCAGTGAAGAAGCTCTGCAGATTTCAGCATATAAAGAGGGAAATGAATTGGAAGAGACCAAAGATGCAGAACTCTTGTCAAACGTGTTTGAATTGATAGAAGTTGTGAACTACAGCTGCTAATCCAATGAACCAGATGGTATCAATTGTCAAACCAGGTGCAGGAAATAGGGTTGTTAGCCCTCCTGCAAATCAATTAGATCAGCATGAAAAATCTGTAAATGAACTTCCGACCAAACAAACAAATTGTACCAAAAACTGTCTCGGGTGCTCAGCCGAGACATGAATGATTGGTCCTTTTGCAAGTGGCAGCTGCCATTAAATCTCTTTATTTCTTTTATGAATAAACCCACCAAAATTTAATTTTCAACTGTTAATGCATCATTGGAAGCTGCCTGATCCAACACCTTTCTTTTTACTGATCCATGCTAATTGAAAGTGTCAGAAAGCAGGAAGTATGTCACTGAGCTAACACCAGTTACTACTGCATGCGTTTTAGTAGGCCTTATTTATCCCAATAGACAAGTAAGTTTTTATTTCACTTAGGAGAAAGCTGTTCCCAAAATGATGCTTCTGTAAAATATAGAATAATGTTAGTTAATCAGCTTTTGGCTGATGCTTTGATACTTTCTAATAAAATCTCATTTGCCATTTTCCCAAAATGATACACAACACGCAGAAGGTTTTATAAGAGACTATGGAGACTGGTGGGCTGCTAGAGCTGGTACGAAGTTGTTTAGCAGAGATACCTGGGATGACAACAGGGTTGTGGGGAGAAGGGAACTGATTAATTAGTTTAGAGCAATTCCGCATATTAAGTTGTATCCAAATGCTGACAGGAGGAAGTAGAAGATTTTTAAAGGAAATATTCAATACCCATAAGTAGCTTTCCCCTTGAAAGGCTGTCTTCTGAAATACTCTCTGTAAATGGTTTTCTAGTCAAATATATAACAGAAATCCAAAAATATAATATATATTAGCTATATATACATATTTTATACATGTGTATACATAGACATACATTTATATTAGCTATATTAAAAATATTCTTTTTATTTATATACTTATATTTTCATTATGTTTTTAGCTAGGAGAAGACACAATAGACTCATATTGCACTGTGGACTGGAATTAAAGTACATTTAAATGATTCATAATCAACATAATTCTCTCTCTGTAAGCACTTCTAGAAGAGAGAAAGCAAACAAGAGAAGGAGAAATGCACTGAGTGGAGTTTCTCAACATTTAAATCCTCTTATACAAAATGAACGACCCTGGATTGGACTGAAAGAGAGTACTCCCATTAAACTTGCACTCTTTAGCTAAAATTAATTGGAAGCATTAAAAAGGTGTAGCAATCAAGATAAACATATACAAACCCGGATTGTTATATAGATTAAGTTATACAATGAGAAAAAAAATAAGAAAAACTCAGAGTATGTAAGACAGAATATAAACCTCGGAGTATGTGTTGCATGATAATGAACAGGGGAAAAAAAATACCAAGAAAGCTGAACAATCTAAGACAATTATGACAATTTGTTCCACTGACAAAGGTTCCATAGCCAGAATCCTGTAGTTTTGTTTTTTAAAAGTATCTGCCTGTCATACATCCCAGAACACAAAAGACTTCGACCAAATAAGCCTGAGCCAAACACTTATTATTTTTAAAATTTCATGCTGCTTAAAGTATTGATGAAGGATATGACTCTTAAATGCTCAGCATGCATGCTATTGCAAGAAACTAGGAATAACATGCTGTTCCAGGGAAATGCAGGATCAACTATCATCAGAAACAAATCAAAGCGCCAGAAAAAAAAGAGACAAATCTGATCACTTAGATGTTTAGAGAGAAATATTCCACTGAATATGAGACGAGACAAATTTAACCTCTATATTTTCCATAGGTGTACTTGTACAGGAATACAGCAACAAATATCCAAAAAAGAAAAGAGCATACTGTAATTTTCAAGGATATGTTTTACTGAGCATTTCAGTATACATATAATAACTGCAGTGTAAACTGAATACAACAGATATAACTTCATTTTAATATGCAGACCGTCATCAAAGGAATATCAACACGAAATTCAATAAAACATTTAACCTTCTGGTTAGGAGCATTTTTAGTTATTATTTAAGGTCTGATCACACACAAAGTTATTTTTCTGTTGTAAGAGTACTAAACTTTCATATGCTCTTATCATGGTGCAGTATCACTGAAAAGAAAAACAAGCTAAGAAACTTACAAAATTACATTTCTGACATACCAATGCTTATTGTACCTCAAAATATTTACAATTTTACAGCTATTTCAATCAAGTATATCTGAAAGCTTCTTGTGGTTTACAGAGAATAAATGCTGAATTTAATTTCTCGATGAGTTATTATTTAAAATGTCACCATGTTGGTGGAAATTAAGTGTAAGAATTATGTCCTGAGATGTGTGTATGTGGGAAGAAACATCACCTTTAATGCTTTTATATAATAAACTGTCACTGAGTGGATCGTTTGGTTTCTCTGGGTTAAAGGCAATATTATTCAAAATATTTATAGGAAAGAGAGTATTTCTATACTACCCTTAACAATGATTTAATGCAAAAGTACATGAGCAATACTGAGGTCAGGGACTCCAAGCCCATTCCCTCATTGCTGATATTACACCAAAAAACTTTTTCGGGGTAAAAGTGAAGATATTATATATATGAATTTATCATGAAGCCTAATTAGTGTTTCAGCAGTCCAATTGTCCAAATTATCTAATACAGAAAAACCTGAGTGATAATCTTCTTAAACCTGTTGCACAATGCCTTCCTATTGCCTACCTTTTTCTAGGGTAGTTATGGTGGCTAAGCTCACGCTGGGCCTTAAGGCTGACAGCTTCAGCCTTAAAACTTCTTTCAGTAGACTACGGGGTGGGGAGTGTCACAGACAGCCACCAGCATCCCAAGTCATTCACTGGAGGAGTGCGATGTTCCTATTGAGGGTCTCTTCTGATTAGGGCTTGTTTTCCCACCCCCATCTACTCCCTTCTGTTTGCTCCCGGGGAATGAGTAAAAGATGCCCCACGGCCCTCATGCTCCCAGGAGATATTTGTCCAGCAGGGACTAACTGGGGCTGTCAGCCCCTTCCCCAGCAGCACTCATAGAGCTGGAACTTAGACAGGCTGGACAATGGGCATTCACCCATGGAGCAACTGGTAAACCCAGCTCAGCCCCATTCAGATCAAGGGCAGCCCAACCACACCCAGGGACCTGCCACAAGTGGCCACAACACAGGGATGCTTGCCCCAAACAATGGCAAAACCATATTTACTGGACTACACAGATCAACTCTTTTGTGACTCTTCTTTTTCTTCCACAAGTTTTGCATTGTTCTTTTTACAGTGTCATGGCCTAAACAGGAAGCAAGAGCATCAGCCTTGTTGGGAGCCCAGTCCCAAAAGCATTTCCATGGCAGAGGCTAGACATACATTTAACTCTTCCACAGGCATAGGAAAGACTGTATTTTTAATCCTATAGAATACTTAGATGAGGGTAGGAAGGTCAAATGCTCAGTCCGCTACATAGAACATCCATTATGTGCATACATAACAGTTTACAATGTTTCTGTAGGGCTTTCAAGACAAAGCCATGTATCTACAGAGTTCCCGGCACCCAGGAGGTGAAAGACTTTACATCACATCTGTGAATGTAAGACATTCCTCCTTAGTCCCAATTTAGGTGCTCATCTAAGGGTAAATTCCAAAAAATATGAAGAGTATGTATTGTATTGACAAGAATTTATATTGGTTTTAGGACAGAAAGGAAACTAGATCCCTCTTAAATTCTTCCAAGACAAAGCTAACACCGAGCAATTCCTTCCCATGTCAAACTCATAACTTGAGCTGATTACTCAATGCAGTAATTTAGTGACTGAATAATCGGAACTGACTGATTTATTGATTCAATTTAAATGTGCCCATTATTTGATCATTGTACTGTTCATCTTTAATTAGCTAATAAAACTGTAGCATATTAGCTTAGAAATATGTCTCATTAAGTGAATATTTGCTTGCTTATGCTTTTGTTTTATAAAATCCATAATTGGCTCATAGAACTGATTTATTTTCTTATGTTGCAATATGTGCTATGAACTTTCAGGCCACAAGTGACTGTAGATAAGCAGCTTCTGAACAGTTGGCCCTCCCCTTATCTAAAGTCAGAAACAGAAATTGATGTATTGTTTTACATATTTTTGCCTTAATCCAAAGCATAATCCAAAGCAGAGTTGGATTTACCCAAAGGGTAAATGGAAAAAAAAACAGGGAGATGAAGAAAGAGAGAGAGAGAGGAAATAAATGTCTCACACTAGCCAAGTACTCTATGGAGTTTAAGTGCAAGGATCAAAGCTAGAGATGAAAGTGCACTTCCAGCCACTTAAGAATCATATCCCCGTGTGGGATAGTGTGGTGCCCTGTAATGAATGGAACAGATCTCAACCACTGAAATGCAAGCCTGAGAGGAAGAGAAAAATGACCTTGAATTGTAGATAATAGCCTGATTGTTTAGAAGGTGGTAAACTTGAGAACTTCTGCATCGGTTCACTCTTTGTCTTCCTATTCCTGAAGTAAAAACATATCTCCTTGTACTGGGTCTGGGTGGGAATATTCTTCATAACAGCCTGTATGGTGCTGTGCTTTGGATTTGTGGATGAAACAGTCATGATAACACACTAATGTCTTGACTATTTCTGAACAGTTCCTGCACAGCCTTCCTACATTGTGCCAGTTACAACAAATCTCTCATAATTGCCATATAGACGTTTTTCTCAGCTAAGGACAATGAACTTAATCCACCATCGATCTAAATCACTACATCTCTAATCATTTCAGGAGTTCTGCACTGATTCAAACCAGCTGACATTTCAGTCCAGGAGTCAAATAGTTAAAGAATTCTTTCCATATATTTCATAACTTTTCATCATTTTCTTGGAAAGTCACATTTCCAAGAAAATCACAATATCAGAAATGAAATTGCCAGTAAATTCTCCTCTCATAGCAGAGAGTACACTTCTATTTTGAGATTATCAATCAGAGATACAGGACTACATACTCTATAGGAACATTGCAGTGGAAAAATAGTAAAAAAGGCTCAATGCACATTTCTAATAAATTACTGGATATATTAACTGCTAATATATAACCTGGATGTAGGAGTCAAAGTCTGAATTAAGTACCCAAAAAAGATATTTGCTAGAAGGATTGTCAATAGGAAAATCACATATTAAAAAAAAAAAAAAAGTGCAATTCAAGTTCCTTAAATAGTCTGCTCTTATCCAAATGTTCACTTAATAAATACTAGTTGTACTAGTTGAAAGATAAAATAATTATTTCAATGTTTACAAGAACATTAACAAAAGAAAATAGTTACACATGCAGATAGTGTGAGAAAATTCTTTTGCTGACACTCATTTGGATAATTTAAAAGACATTCCCATGAAAGATTTAATTTAATTAAAAATCAAGTAAAACCAACAAGTTTTCTTTGACTATTAATGAAAATAAATCATTTGTCATAAAGTACTAGTTAATGAACCATGGTCATTATGAACCCCTTCTACTTGTAACTGTACAAATCCTAAAGCAAAACAATGTATGGCAAAAGAAAAATATATAAATCAAGGGAATGTAACTGAGCAGCAATGTGACCCTCTCTGTAGCTGAAAGAGTCTCACTTTACCGTCCCGCTGCAATACTGAGATTTTTTTTTTTTTTTAGTTTTATAGCATCCTTCTGCTGAGTTCCTCATATGTGAGCTGCTGGAGTATGAATGAAAACAGCACTGCTCCACTGACTCTTGGTGAGTTTACCTTTTCTGTACGCAACAGACTCACATTTGAAAATAATTACTTGTCTCCTTCGTATTGGCTGAAATCAGTGACCCTGGCAGTGGGTAGAAGCCACAGTTGGTTGATCTAGTCTTTTCTGCTGGCTGGACACAGGAGGGAGTTTCATATCACAAAATGCTCATCTGTTCCCAATGCCGTGGACTGTCAGAGTAAAACACAGGCTAAAGGATTTGACAGCAACATGAACATACAGGTTTACAGCAGCTTCAAATTTCTCTATGAGCCATTCTCAAAAAAAAACCCAACCAAATTAAAAGTCAGTTTAGGTACTGCAGATGCTTTTGACTCATTCTACTTCTTTTATTTAAAAAATCCAACTTAAGACGTCTAGAGATACTTCTTCTTAAGTGAATACTTATTTAAATCATCCCCATAAATCTTGTGCATATCAGACAAACCACATACATTTCTTGACAGATTCAATATATATTTTAAGTTTAAATATCTCATTTTTCTTGTGGCATGACACTTCATTCATTTGCTAAACAGATTTTTGTTTAGAAAACCAAAACCATGGAAAGGTAAATAAACAGATTCACTTATTCTATTAGATTTTTATGAGAATGAGTCAAAATGAATCATTCTTTTCCTAATATTGGATGGTCTGTATGCTGTATTCTGTATGATTATGTCATGCTGAATAAACTTATTTTTTAGTTTTAATAGACCAGGACAGGGGAAACTTTCTTCTTTTTAAACTCTAAATTGATTATGAATAGCTCATTGGCTGTATTTGTGATCTGTTCTTTAAAATTCACATTTAATTACTGTTAGTCACAGGAGTTATTATGACATTAACTATCATTCATCTTGAAAGTCACACTAGTTAGTTCTGGGGCTGCAAGATTTGCAAACATATTTAAATACTCGCCTCCCACTGAAGTTGATGGATATGCAGGGCTACCACATACCTGACAGCGGAGAGCAGAGTGAAGAGGAACAGGTCACCTAGAAGTCCCGTGCATTAGAGGCAGAAGGGGTTGAGACGGTCTTGTGTGGACCTCTTGAATGCCAAACTAGGATTATATTTATAGGTACCTAAGTAAAGGTCTGCTGTATAAGAGTCACAAATCCTTCATGCTTTCAAAACCTTTAACCCACCTCTGACTCCTCGCTGTTAACACATAGCTTTTAACTTGTCCTACCCAGAACCTCGCAATGCTTTCTAAACCAAATTCCTAGCTCATGACCATGGTCTATCTCATTGCATTCTGCTATTTTCAATCCATTTTTCTCTTCTGAACCCCAAATTGCTAAATTAAACCCTAACAGATCTTTCTGAATCCCACCTGGCTGTCGGCACCTTCTGCAAGCATCCCACATGTTGCTCCATGTGTTTGAGACCTTTCTTTGAACCTTTCTGAAGACACACGTTCCCGTTGCTTTAAGGTGAAGTTCAGAAGCCCAGATGTAGGTGGCACTCACCCAAATCTGTTCACAATGGTCTTATAAATATGAATGAGATTGAGTAATTACTGCAGATGTTGCAACTTTTCTTCCCCCCAAAATTCTTTTTTGCATTCTTTCTCTACCATTAGACTACCATAAAATTTATTTAGAGACACAGAATAAAGTTACATTCAATATTTTCATTCATACAAAGTAATTGTGAATTTCATATCTGTGGTCCTATTTCTGAAGCATGAATTAGGTCTTTGCCAGGTGATCTCCTTGTACAAGGAGCTCTTACAATCAGCTTCATAAATTCTATTTCTCCAGTGGACCAAGCAGTGTTATTTTCCCATGGAAAGTGTTTTATGGCTGTGGACAACTTGTTAGGCTGTTGGCCAGCCCCTCAGGGTTACACTAACTAGACAGGACATGGAAGACTACTGGAGAAGACATGAGAAATTGCTGCACCTGGCAGGTAACAGTGTAAGAAGCTGACAGAAGTTTCAGACAATGCTGAGAAAGATGGTGGTTACACAGGGAGTTGTGTGCCAGTCTGTGCCAGAATTCACAGACACTGAGAGGGCAGTCTTGAGGATGTTTAGGGGAATAAAACCTTGCAAGGTCAACAGTGCCTAAATATCATTTATACCACATAAGGCTGACACTTGGGCACAGGTATAGAAAAACTAGAACCAACAGGGAAAACATAATTGGGCATGTTTTTTGTCTGTGAGGAGACTGGAGTGGAGAAGTACCAAAAAGGAGAGTCAGAAAAGAGGAAACTGGATAATAAGTTACGCAAAGGACATAAGCAGGGATTTGCCTGCTAGGAAGCTCAGCATGTGGTCACCACAGCTGGAGGAGAAGAATGAAGCAAACCCTTTATTCTGACCATAACACAAAAGTCAAAGCTGCTTCTTTGATCAGGAGAAAGCCAGCGAGGCAGCACCTGGATGGAAGGGTCATGCACTCTGGTATCACCATGTCAGCACACACCCACCCACCCATAACAAAATGTACTGGGTTTGTTAATCTTGCTGGTTTGGACCAGAGCCATTGTCTCCACTACATGCAGCAAATACAAATACGGGTACATACATTGGACTGTATTTCAAGAATATATACTCTCTCTGTTTATATTTTCTGTCATTTCTCTAGTATGTATTATAGAGTCTCAAGACTCTAATAACGAGGTTTTGGTAACCTGCATTCCAACTGCATTCTATACCTCATGTGAAATACAGTACTTCGGGTGTGAATAACTTGTCTGCAGGCATAACTCCTTGCCATATAAAGATGATGCAATTAAGCAACCCTTAACTTGTAGCTTATCAGTATGTATATTCAAAAGGGAATTGGGCAAATTCAATGTCTATTCAAGTGAATATATATAGGCAAATACTTTAGAAATACCCTGCATCTCTAATATTTATGAGAAAGTACAGAAAGCTTCCTAAGAATAAGCTTTTAAATCTGATGTCCTGGGTAAATTTCAGCTTAGGTAATTACACTCTGCCTGATTCATTTTCGCTTGCATTTTTAATTGGATTCAGCATTATTCTGCTTTTGTCCTAAGCCATTTTACAGTGTGGCTGTGCTCTATTAACCACTGCAGCATACTACACTACAAATGTGCTGCAGAACTGGCTGAAGCAATTTCTTTCTATATAGCTCATAATGTAAAAACAGTTTTGACGCATTCCAGGAAGAATAGTTCTCTGTAAACATATGGACACTTAGCATGAAATCCATGTAGCAAGCAAATGTTGGCCAGCCTCTCTGTTCCTGATCCAGCAAAGCATTTTAACACACATAGGCTTCTTTTGGCTTCATCTCCCATGTGCAAGTATTTTCATAGAATCATAGAACCATAGAGTTGGAAGGGACCTCTGGAGATTATCTAGTACAACTCCCCTGCCAGAGCAGGGTCACCTACAGCAGGTTACACAGGAACACATCCAGGCGGGTTTTGAATGTCTCCAGAGATGGAGACTCCACCACCTCTCTGGGCAGCCTGTGCCAGTGCTCTGCCACCCTCAAAGGAAAGAAGTTCCTCCTCATGTTTAGGTGGAACTTCCTATGCTCAAGTTTGTGCCCATTACCTCTTGTCCTGTTGCCAGGCACCACTGAAAAGAGCCTGGCCCCATCCCCCTGACACCCACCCTTTAAGTATTTATAAGCGTTGATAAGATCCCCCCCTCAGCCGTCTTTTTTACAGACTGAAAAGACCCAAGTCCCTCAGTCTTTCTTCATAAGAGAGGGGTTCCAGTCCCCTAATCATCTTGGTAGCCCTTTGCTGCACCCTCTCCAGCAGTTCCCTGTCCTTCTTGAACTGGGGAGACCAGAACTGGACACAGTACTCCAGGTGCGGCCTCACCAAGGCAGAGTAGAGGGGGAGGATGACCTCCCTCGCCCTGCTGGCCACACTCTTCTTGATGCAGCCCAGGATGCCATTGGCCTTCTTGGCCACAAGGGCACATTGCTGGCTCATGGTCATCCTGTTGTCCACCAGGACTCCCAGGTCACTTTCAGCTGAGCTGCTCTCCAGCAGGTCAGCCCCCAACCTGTCCTGGTGCATGGGGTTATTCCTCCCCAGGTGCAGCGCCCTACACTTGCCCTTCTGAATTTCATAAGGTTTCTCTCCGCCCAACTCTCCAGCCTGTCCAGGTCTCTCTGTATGGTGGCACAGCCTTCCAGTGTGTCAGCCACCCCCCCCAGCTTTGCGTCATTGTCAAACTTGCTGAGGGTGCACTGTATCACCTCATCCAGGTCATTGATGAACATATTGAAGAGGACTGGACCCAGTACTGACCCCTGGGGACCACCACTCGTCACTGACCTCCAACTAGACTCTCTGCCCCTAATCACTACCCTCTGAGCTCTGTCTTTCGACCAGTTATCTGTCCACCTTACTGTCCATTCATTTAACCCACTCTTCCTAAGCTTCCCTATGAGGGTGCTGTGGGAGACCGTGTCAAACGCCTTGCTTAAGTCAAGGTAGACAACATCCACTGCCCTCCCTTTATCTATCCATCCAGTCATGCCATCATAGAAGGCTGTCAGATTAGTCAGACATGATTTGCCCTTGGTGAATCCATGTTGAGTACTTCTGATAGCTTTCTTTTCCTCCACATGCCTTGAGATGACACCCAGAATGAGCTGTTCCATCATCTTTCCAGGGATGGAGGTGAGGCTGACGAGCCTGTAGCTCCCCAGCTCCTCCTTCTTGCCTTTTTTGAAGACTGGAGTGACATTGGCTTTCCTACAGTCCTCAGGCACCTCTCCTGTTCTCCAGGACCTTTCAAAGGTGATGGAGAGTGGCCCAGCAAGGACTTCCGCCAGCTCCCTCAGCACTCTCGGGTACATCCCATCGGGGCCCATGGACTTGTGAATATCTGATTGACCTAATTGATCCCTCACTTGATCCTCCTCCACCCAGATTTACTAGATTTGTGTTCAAAAAGAGGAAATTTTGTCTGATCTGCGATCTGAAACACTGGTGAGGGTTTTGTACAGTCATTCATTGTACAAAATGATTGCACTGACATGTACAATCATTTGGAGCTGATTTCCACAATTTCTCCTCTCTCAGTTCAAGCCATGATGTTTGCTGCAGCAACCATGGAGCTTTTCAGAGAAAGAGTAAAGCAGGCAATAAAGCAGATTACTGTATGTTTTCAAAAGGAAATGTCACTAACTTTCACCTCACAATTGCCTTTAAGGGGAAATCAGAACATACCTCATCACTGATACAAAAGAATGCCATGGTAACCTTCAGTTCTAACAAACTTGTCTCTGTTATACAGGATGCTTTGAGAGCTATATAGCTGATATGTGCATCTTTTTTTCATAGCTAATTTTATTAAATTATATACTCAGGCTAATTAGTGGAATTTCTACATTACCTCTGCTTTCCTTCCTTAAGTGTCATTTACTAAAAATACTACGGATGTGATATCTTGCCACAAAAATTCCAGCACATATCACTTCTAGTATAGTGTTTGGACTTCTGTATTCTTTTTGCAATATACACTAGAAAGGCAGACGCAGATCCTCAGTACTGTGTTTCTTTTCATGACATAGTAAGGGTTGTTAACTAACAGCTTACAAGAATTATGAAAATAAGACTATTATTTAGGGAACTTATTAGCCAGAAAAGCACACACCCAACATGAATTTGTTCTCAAAGGGCAGAAACTCTCTTTTTTAAAGAACGTGAAGATACTCTTCCCCAAAGGTATTTGAAAGAAACAGTATGGATACAAAGGATAACAAAGCTGACTGTTCCTCTACAAACATATCTTTACCTCCTGTCTTCTCTACAGAGAGAAGTAATTTACTTTTAAAACAAAGAATTCTAGGAAAATTCTTTGAAATTAATTTAATTAAAGTCATTATCTTAATCAAAAAAGAAAAATTTCATTTTGACTACAAGAAGCTTAAGGTTATATATAAAGGATGAAAAGATATAATTATTCTTTAAATACAATACCATAAGATGACCTTGTGTGTTGGCCATTTTAAGACATTTGGCATCAAAGGCAAGTATCTGATGCTAAAAAACTTGAACTGACTGAAATATTTTTGTAAGAATGTCTTTTCAGAGAAATGCACAGATTGGTAACATGAAAACATTTAACAGGTTTGAATTGATTTTGCTTCATTGTTTGCTAGGCAACTGCTTCATTTAATAGCTCCAACACTGATTGCACAGATTCTGGAAAACAACATTATAATCAACCTACTTCTGTATTGATGTGATGGGGCATAGAAACCACACAATAGTGGACATGGTGTTAATGGGAGCCAAACGGTTTGATTAGCCCTTAAGGCTGAACCTAGATATAGACAAACAATTGAATTAGGAATCAGGACAATGGGACTACTCCTGAGAGAAGTACTAGCTCCTGAGAAAAGGTGGAGGAAAAGAAACTACCTCAGAATCACTGTTTCTTTATAAATATATGGCTGGATTAAAGAGAAAATATTTGGTTGATTCTGACATTTTGCATTTTCTTTTCTACTAAAAGTCATTGTGACAAGGTTCTGGTCTCATAACTTAACAGAAATAAAAGAAAAATGACTCCAAATACGGAGTTCACATCAGTAAAACAGTCTACTAGAAAGCACTAGATAGTGTTAAAACTTGCTACCTACTTATACTATCTGTAATATTCTTATGCACTTACAAACAATTTTGAAAGGTGAGCTTATGCAGCTGTCTGTAGGAGAAAGTATACCTATTGTGTAGCCGCATTTTGTTTACACCTTTTTTTCCTGAATCAAATTGAACAGTTCCTTCATGTTGTTCTAAGAGCTTATATTTGTGAAGAGAAACAAAACATTTCTTCCAACACGAGGAGAATATGCTCATTTCAGCAATGAAAAAAGGTCACTGCAAACCCTGAAATACTTATAAAATCTTGGGTGAGAAAGAGAAATTCATCTCAGTGTACGTGCTGACATACCACACGGACTTACAGGCAATGTTGAGCCTTGTTCTAACATGTAGCCAATCCATGCACTGTGGATACAGTAGCTAGAAAAACAAGTAGCGTTAGCTTAACCTCCCTTTAAGTCAGAGAGACATTAGCAGCTCATTCCTCATCTTGGATGTACTGTGACTGCAGTCTTACAGTGATTTTAAAATGAAATATATGCTTTATGGTTGTGATTATAAAATATTTCTTGCACAGTCAGAAAGAACTAATATATGTTTTGTTATCTAGGCTCTTCTCTCACATCGCTAAGAGCTAGGCATATTTGTCATATTAATTTGTCATATTAAGTGAGAAATTTTCCAACTGGTTGTCCTTTAAAATACCAAAATACCGTAAGGTGCCAAAAATTTCAAAACCTAGAGATCTCACCCTCTTAAGTGCCAAGCAAAGTAAACAATGTACAGTGGTTTTCTAGTCTATGTATTACTAAGCTAAAAACTGATGCTTTTCATGTGCAGTACTAAATAAAAAAAAAAAGTGTTGAAAGTATTTATTTAAATATCACAATTCAGACTTTTAATTCCATTTCAGCAGCATAAAGTGCTCCTAATGTTATCTTCAACAAACCCCATTAAGATTTCCTATTTCCTTGTAATACTCTAGCCTGTAGTGTGGCAATATTTTTTTTTGTTCTTTTATCAATAGGTCTCAGCCCAGAAGAACAAAAATTCAGAGTGATGGTGAAAACAAAGGTAAAAATCATAAGTTGTTAATCTGTTTTGACTTATTTGAACGTTTGTGTTGAGGTTCTTTAAACTGAATGTCAGTCCTTGAAGGCAACAATTAGGTTTATCATTCTTTTACCATTGCAAGGTTTTGAGTGCAAATAATTAGAAAAAAAAATGTTCTGTAACTTGGAAGTAATAAACTAATAAAATAGAATGGAAAATGAGACAGGCCCTGCCGTGGGAGAGGGGGGGGAGGGTCAGGGAGCATTGTGGCTTTTTTTTTAGTTCACCCCAGAAAAAAAAAATAAAATGGCTCAAAATGAAAACATATTCCAAGCAATTACACCTTGCCTACAACTATTTTAACTTCTTAAAATAAGCTGAAGGTCTGTCCCATGAATTTTAACTATATCTTGGTGAATTGGAAAACATGTTTTATGCTCAGGATGTAAGTTCTCCAGTTTATCTCTATTTTCATTACTGCAGCTGAGCATTTCAGTGCAGTGCAGCACTCACCACTCCTGCTTCAGACCAATGATTTGTCTGACAAACCTGATGGCAGACAAGCAGTATTTACACGGTGACCAGTGTAGAGCTAGGAGGCTATGGGTCACAGTGAGAAGCAGCTGTCCTTTGAGTGTAATCCTTGTGGTAAAATATCATTAATTAAAATGTATGAATTGTGTCATGCAAATTGTGAATTGTTATGTTTCTAAATAGACAAGAAAGCTACAGACTATTTAAATCTAAACTTTTAAATGGAATTTTTTAAAATTTAGAAACAGTTAAGACAGATGTTGGGTAAAAAAAATCCAATACCAATACTGAGAACAGTAACTAGATTATGTGTTTCTCCTTTTCAGAGCGTCCTGACTATAAATCTATTGAGTTGCTAATAGGAGCAGTTTAAACAGAGTGAGACCTCTGCAGTCCTTTTGAAAAGTACTACCGAGTTTAGAAAACTCTGAGCTGTAAAGGAAAAACAGACATGTTGGACAGAATTACCTGTTTTGCAACACTGCGTCTAGAGAGGCGCAGGAATTCACATCTCACCTCTTTGGTAATGGTCATATAGCACCTGCTTCCCACTTAATATCCAGGTTTTTTAGACCACCCTTTTATGCACCAAATTCTTCTTATGTAATGCTGAGGCAGTGTTACTAACTTGCTAAATGCCTAATTGTAATTTGATTTTCCCTGGAGGAGCAGGTACTTAAATTTGAGGCACTGCACAACATATTTTATAGTTGCCTGTAGCATTGGCTCTAGCATTTGGTCTTTGATTATTCCTAATTGTTTTAAACCACACAAAGCCTAAATAAATAAAATAAATAGTAAGAAGCTAGAGAGAAAGAGATGAAAGGATGAAGATTCTTAAAAGCAATGTATTACTTCTTCATTTGACCCTTGACAGAATCAGTTCACACACATTCTTAATGCCTTTGCACATTATTCAGACTTACAATGGTACAGTCGTACAGCTTACATTGTAAAACAATTACTTAATGCACATGACAGGCATATAGAAAAAGAGTCACCACCTAAGAATGTGCACTTCATAATCACATATTCTATTACAAATTAAATTCCATCTGAGGGAACATGACGTCCAGAATTTTAGTTGGCTAATGGAAAGAGCCCTCTAGTTTCGGACACTGTTTGCAATCTAACATATCCTCTACCAACTACAGTGCCTAATTATAAATACTGCTAACGTAGTTAATGCACATTAGTTCCTAAGCAAGTGTAATGTGGCATTCAACTTTTCACTCAGCACAGCCTCAGACTAGAATGAGAATCCATTCTTCAAAGTGACAATGAATTCTTTAAAATATTCAAAATTTTCCAGCAAAAATGAACAAAAAAGTCTTTTCAATGTATATTATAACTGATTTTTTTAATTGATTACCAGAATATTTTATGCCCAGCTGTCTACCAAGATTCTGATATTTTGCTTTATATTTCTTATTTTTTTTAGATTAGAATAATTTTAATTGTTTTTTATAGACAAATGAGACAGAGTTACAAATTACCAAGGGAAATACTGTCATATAGGAAAAAATATCCCATAAGAGATCATAACCACTTTATTCTGACCTTTTTCTTTCAAAGTACAATGCATGGCTTGTAAAAATGGGTTTGCAAAGTGATTTAAGTAGACCTTGGAAAGGTTCAATATACTCTATACAAAACAATTAAAATTATTCTTATTAGGTTTCTCCAAAATTAATCAGTGGAATTAAATTTCCAGCAAGTTTAATTTCCCTTTAACACACAGGGTTACAGAAACTATCAGGAATGTAAATTTGCAGAGAAACAAAAAAAACCCAAACCCCAAAAAACCAAACACAAAACCAGACACCTTCCACATTATTTCACTCTTCTCTGACCTTGGTATTGCTAGTCCTACTGATCAGAAAGATAAGTCAAATTTCATTTTGACAAAGAGACTGATAAATTGTTTCTATACTAAAAACTAATACCTACAATTGATTGCATTGTCACCTATAAACCATTGCCATCCAGACCATTCCTCTTATCCAGCGGCATATTTCAAGTGTTTATTTTGCAATAAAAGGCACTGTACCAGCTATGAGTAATAATGTCTCTCAGACTCTACAAAGAAAATAAATCTCTCAAAAATGCCTGATTCCAGAAAATCAGAAAAAATATGGGAAAAAATGGTTAAATACAGGAATTCATAAGGAATCTTTTATTACATAAATATATTCAGCAAGGCATCTGCATGCTCAATCACAGATACAGTTGAAAATGTAACCTTTTCTTTAATCCTACCTGAAGCCTATTGTAATAATTTGAGAGGTAAGATTATTAGCCCCAAAAACCTACATATTGTTTTAAGATTGCTGAGAAGACTGAAGAAGCTTAGATAATAAATACAAAGATGATATTGCCAAGAGAGGGGTAATGGAGTCATGACATGAAAAGGATGAGGAGCAATGGAGTGGAAAAGAAGTTAGAGCATCTACATCAGGTATTTATGCAGATGATGTGGCTATTCCTTTACTTCTTGGTAAGATGTCCAAACACAGAAGTGAGGTAGGTACAAGGTGGAGATTTTGAACATAGATGATAGAATCCCTACATAATCTTTACATTTCTGAATTTTTGGCTATTGACAGGGATTATAAAGACCTATTTGAACTGGGATGAGGGTCTACTGATTTTCAAGCATACGAGCAGTACAAAAGTAGAAGAGAGTTACTGTACTGGTTGCAATGCAACTGGAATACAACTCAGGTATCAAAAGGGACAAAAAATTTTCATTCATTTAACTAATACCAATTCTATTTGACTTGTTACACCAACTTCGCCTCAGTTGTGCCCACACAATCCTAGCATGATCTGATGTCTGTTGAAGTCAGCAGGGTTGCACAAAAACAGTCAGTGAACAATACCAAATAGAACAAGTTCATAAAAATCATAATCTGTTCTTAATTCATGAACCAAGAAAGATATATTCACTGAGTATAAAAGAAGATTGACATTCATTCAGTGAACCCCTTAGAACTTTAATGTCCCCATGACTGCATAGTACAACCTTGACTGAAGAAAATGTATGCTTTAGTTCTTGATACTTTAAAAGCTATCACCAGGAGCGAGCTGGAAGGCTTTTGTAAAACCCTATTTATTCATTGAGAATACATTGTTTGTTATCTTAATGGTATCTATGAAACACAGTGAATCACTATCTATCTCTATTAAATCTACTTTCATATTTCTTCCTTCTCCTGTTCTCTCAGCTCCATTTGGAGAAGTTGATGAGGCTGAATAAAGACTGTAATAACAGGATTTAATGGGTGTAGTATCTGTGGGTAGACAAGGTCGTAAGTGTTGAGTAAGTAGCAGCAAAGGCAAAGGAAAGAAGCATGGTCTTAAACAAGTCAAAACCTTGCAAAAAGCTATTGTTAGTTAATATCCTAAGAAAGTGATTCACTTCCTCAGTGGATGAAATTCTTTGTTCATGGAAAAGATTAGTTTGTTATTTCTATAAGCTTGTTCTTTTCCTTGAATTTTTTATCAAATATCTTGCTTAGGCAGTTAAACGTTTATAAAGACACAGATTAATAAAAACAGTTATGCAACTAATTCCCCTTGGTTGCAGAGGAATTTATGATTCTAAATCCTTTTGTGATTCTGGGATTTTACAGATATTGTAAGTAATCCCTCCTATATTTTGTAATTTGAGGGGTTTGTAACTTGAATTTTCTGCTATTGCCTGACCAAATAGTTTAAAATAGGCCTAACTCAACTTTCCTAAGTGCAGCACAGTACAGTGTCAAAATTAGTATTTCACAGATAGTGGTAACTGTAAGCAGTATTGCCAACTTGATGCATGACATTAAGTTCATTTTAATACATGGATTTGAGTATTTTACATTTTAGGGGACTGAGTAATCATTTTTCCTGAGAAAGGCATTTCAACTGAATGTGTGTGCTCTTTTATTTGTTATTCTGTCATATTGTAATATCAATAGTACTTAGCATATAGTCCAAAAATGAAGCTTATATATTTTGTCAGGTTGTTTTATCAATTCTAAAACAGTAGTAATAAATTTCGCTATTACAAATATCCCAACTTTCATATATAACCATTCTTCTTTCCCTGCTCTTCCTCGTCTTCCTCCTCTCAATTAGCTCACAAACATTAATCTTCCTTTCCTCCTTTAAAGTCTTGAACCGTTGCTGTTCTTGAGCCAGACTGCTCTTTCTCCTCCCTGCTACAATTTTTTCATCCACTTCCACCTCCCTGGCAGCTCTCAATGACTGTTGCATCATCCCTTACATCTCCTGGCTCCACCCCAAACCTCTTCCGTCCCCTCATCATTTTCTCTCCTCTTTGAGGTCAGATTGTTCTCCTGCTTTCTGACACATCCAGGTTCTTGGTGTAAGTTTTGCTTCCATGAATCTCAAAAACATAATAAAAGAAAATGCATATAGTTGGTCAATATTCACTTAACTCAAAAGTTTCTACTATGTGGCATTAGCTATACAGGTACAATTTAGTAAAACATTAAATGTATTGGACTATTAACCCATATTAGCCAAAGAAGCATACAAAGTCACCAATACAAGGACTAAAATGAACCCATATTCATTAGAATACAATCAGAAGCAAGAATTATGGCCTAATAATAGATGGATTTAGGGAGAAGAGAATAAGTGAAGGGAAAAAAATTGTATTTGATGTGAGCAGTGATAATAAGTGATCAAACTAAACATTTGAATCATAACCTCCTAATAAAAAATTCACTTCATTTTGAGTATGTACTTTGAAAATGTATAATATCCTACTTGGCAATGTTTTTGGTTGATTAATTCTCTCCAGGTGTAAGTCAGGAACTTTCACTTACACGCTTCAATACACATACTCATCAGTCAAGTCATTACATAATTTTTTTCTTCAATCTTTTCAACTACCAAGAGCTGAATATATGGGTAATACAACAGAGGGGTAAAACATCCTTCTAATCTGTTTATTACACTAACTAGAGATAATACAGTAGCAGTGCATAATAGTAACGTACCAGATCCCTTGCTGGTCCAGGGATTTCATGAACAAGGTTGGTTGCTGTCTGATGATCTGGTCTTATATTTAATCAGTGACTCATTCACCCATGGCAAAGACAGCAACTTGCTATGCAAAACAAACAGAAAGAGGAGCAGTATTTCCAATGTGTTAAGGAACAGCTAAAACTATTATAGATCTTCATTCTTTCTCTAGGTATTTGAATTCTCTAGTAAGACAGTTAGCCAAGCAATGTTACATCTCGATGACAGCTGGGTGAAATCAATAAGAAATTTGTCACATCAATTGAGAAGAGTTCTTGGATTTAGTAGGGTTGTTTGTTTGGTTTTTGTTTTGTTTTTTTTGTTTTGTTTTGTTTTTAATTTGTGGCTTTTTTTAACAGATGAATGATTTTGTGTTCTTCTGCCAAGATACTTCTATATCCTCATGATCAATTCAGAACAAAGTAAATATTTCATAGTCTTGCATACACACTGCAGAAGTGATTTTTTTGCCTTTGTGTCTTTGTTCCACAAAGGCTCTGGATGTAACACTAGAAGCCTTCTGGCTTCCAGACAACTGCAGGCATTTCATGTAAAATCCAATAGACTTCCTAAGGTTGTTACACTTGCTAAGCTTTCGTATACTCTGTATGCTGTGGTTAACTTAACTTCCATTTGCACTATTTATCAGTATTTCGCTATAGATGGGAAAACTTCATCATAAGCTTCACCAAGCCACGACACTCCAAATACTTCTGCAGTTAAGAATGAAAAATAATTTGAGCTATACACTGTGATCTCATATATAATAGTACCTCTAGCTTGTATATAACTGCTTTATATTAAGTGTCCAAGAATCACATAAAGCCGGTCAATGTTCACTAAATTTCACAAGAAAAGAAGATCAGTCAGCATAAAAAAAAATCTATACAAGCCTTTGTAACTTGTGTCGGTAATTAGAGAAATTTTAAGCTAAAAGTATAGCTTCCAAAAAGAGTTCAGATATGACTTGTGAAAGGCAGTCTCTGTACAGAGAAATTTTACAGTTATCAATTTAGATACTGGAGATTTGCCTACTGTCTCCTTTAAATTCATTAAATTATTTTTAGATCAACTCATAATTCCCCTTGAGAAGTATTCCCCTTGAAATTTAGGTGGGTGATTCCTCTGTGCATATTTGAAAATTCTGGCCCAAGTTGTTTATCATCAGAAGTTCATCAGTCTGTAAGTACGTGCTACTTTTCTTGACCACTTGCTTTTCTGATGTTGCTTCATATTCTGTGGAAACATACAAATATAGGCATTTAATTAAACTTAATTTTAAAAAGTTGAGCATATTGGTACTAATGAGAATATGTAAAAATTTCTGTAACAATAAGCTGAAAAAAATACTTAACTTTTTGCAAATTAATGTAGTAAAGAAGGTTGCTTGAAAGCCATGCAACCAACAAATGAAACAAAGTAGAGCTAATATAACTACCTAAACATCAAATTATTGGAGTAGATAATTTGCACCAAGAGTTAACTTTTTTTTTTCATTATCTCACATAGTCAAATTATCTTAAAATAGTCCTCATTGTTTCACTTATAAAATTATCTGGATGAGTGCTTGGTTTTGATATAAATGTATGATTTAAAAATCTGAAGAGCTGGCAAACTAATAGCAAGTGCATTTATTCTAGATGTTCAAAGGCAGGCAAGGATGTAGAGAGAGGAAGAAAAAGAAAGGCAACCCCCTACATTTTTAATTTATGAAATGAAAGACTTTCTGAGTTTGCCCTCTTCATTCTCTTATGAAATTTAGATCTTGGAGAACTCCAGAAATGTACAGTTCTTTCAGTATTACCTGTCTTCAACATTCAGCCCTGCTGCCTCTGTTACAAATCCCGTACAACTGCTTTTGACTGTGGAGGGAATCCTCTGAATAGCGTATCTTGATGGGCTCTTCTTTGCAGTTAACAAACCAATGTAAAAATCACAGCAACCATAGATTTATGATGGGAGAAAAAGCCAAGTTGCTTGATTGGCTTAACTTGTTACTGAAGTTAATGAAGCAACGGCTGAGGAAATGAAGAATTCTATGAAAGTGATCACTTTGTTTTGGTACATATTCCAAAATGAGATAGCTAGCTGACACTACACTTCTTTCATGTAATACAGCAAGAATCCTTGACTCAAAACACAGATACTGCAGTGTTTGATTTGAAAATCGGTCAGATTCTATCATACACTTGATATTTAAGAAATGATGATATGCATGTGCCTAAATTTCACACTAAGAGTGTAGATGAGTGTTTCACCTTTGTAGCACTGAAGAGAAAACTATTCAACATTTATTCTCCTGTTATATTATTTAAAATAAAATGATAGGATTGTTGGTAGGAAAAAAAGCTCTCAGAAAAAATATTTATTCTTGTTGAAACTGAGAACACAAGCTTTGTTTTAGATTTCTAGGCAAAAATTGACAGATTTTTTTTTGCATTTTAATCTTGGTCAAAGTATTTCCACATCTTTTCTTTTGTTGTAGGATCTAAGCCTTGGCACATTTGGAAACCTAATAAATCTCCATGCTCTAAAGATACCCAAGCACATGTGTTTGCCTTTAAAGGCCTCCACAACACATTTATTTGTTCCCTCAAAGTTGCAAGAATTAAAATAACTTCACATCAATATGAGACACAAAGCAGCTCTGAAAAGCCTGGGCGATTTCATAGTCAAATTGGTTGGGGAGATTAGAATTCAAGAAACTGACAATTGGGACGAAAAATGCCATAACTCTGAATGTCCCACCCTCACTTGTTCTTCCCTCTATTTTTATTGCTAAGCATGACATCACATGGTATGGAATTGACCCTTTGGTCAGTTGGGGTCAGCTGTCCTGGTTATGTCCCCTCCCACCTTCTCATGCACCCCCAGCCTACTCACTGGTGGGGCAGTCTGAGAAGCAGAGAAGACCTTGATGCTGTGCAAGCACTGCTCAGCAATAGCTAAAACATCCTTGCGTTATCATCACTATTTTCATCACAATTCCAAAACATAAGACCATACAAGCTACTATGATGAATTTTAACTCTATCCCAGGCAAACCCAATGCAATTAGAAGTATACACTTACACTTTGTCAACAGGACACAAAAGCAGTTCACTGCTTCAGAAATACTAAGGCTATTTTTTATTAAAAGAAATAAATCAACCGTTAGTGATTTAAACCATTAAAAGTTGACACTTTCAAAATAAAGATCAATAGTCCTCTTCTCAAGAATATTAACAGTGTTTTCTTATCTCTATCCATTATTACTGTCAATATATCTTACGGTTAATCAGATTATTTCTTTCAAAAGCTTGAACATTTAAATTCCAAGCAGGGAAGGACTTTTCAGAAAAAAAAAGTGAAGTATTTGAGGGTAAAAGAGCATCTCAAAAACTGTATAGGATACATTCTTTTAGGTCTTTACCCATAAGATCAGTCATCTAAAGCATTTAAAGTTACACCTTGAGTTATGCCTGAAGTTAGTTACACTTCTCATTATGAAGAAAGAAAGGTAATTTAATTTTATTTTAAAAGGATATATTTATATTCTACTCTCTTCTGTAAACATGCTCATCAAAATCATAAATAATAGTCTAAAAAAGACAAAGGTTTGATATAAAATACATTGATGTAAAAGGAAGAAACCCTTCAGATTTCAAAGATTCTTGGAGTAGCCTGCTTTACGGAGTGATGAAGCAGTTATTAAACTCATCAGAAAACTGAAGTAATTAATAAAACTGAGATGCTACAAGCTGACTTGACTAGTTTTGCCTCTTAATAATGTGTAAAAAGTTAGCCATGGGCATTTATGAGTTATACAACGCGACATTTCAAAGTGGTTATTTGAATCATTATCCAGCAATACATGATGTGTCTTGAGACAAAAGGAAAGTCTGATACATACTTAATCAACTGCTAGAAACACTGGGTGAGAGCATCAGAAATATAGAAGGTCAGGGATTTTGAATATGTTAGGAAGATAAAGTAGTTTATATTCATACAAAGGGCTGTGGCTTATGTATAAGGTAAACTTTATCCGTATGTGCCTATTAAAAGTATTTTGACAAAAGCTCCTAAACTTTTACAAAAGACTGGTCTCAATCATAACTAAAAAAACATAGATCTTCATGAATGCTCCCCCCAAAAAATGTTCCTTCTTAAATAAATTTATCACTATACACTGTACGCTACTTTAATAACATGACAGTAATTTTTAACCCCAAGCTTATTTCGTATTTGTTTTGTGGTTTGTTTTTTTCTTCACCTTATGAGTCTTTCAATCCTTAAGGCTTCATATAAAAACTAAAGATCAACAGAGTTGGTGCATATATGTAATACTACTATATGCAAGATATCTAATATACAGCAGTTTAATAACTGTGCCAAATTTGGATCAATGCTGCCATAAAAGGGACAGAAAAATACTGGGAAAATTACAAGGTATTCCCCCCAGCCAGTGCCCTGAGATAGATCTTTCTATCTTTTTCTTGTCACCTTATAAAATAGATTGCCTTTCTTTAAAGATACATAGTCAGAAAAGTACAAGTCAGGACAAAGGATGCCATTTATAGCCCTGCTTGACAGCTGATGGGTTCTGTATGTGTTTTATTTAATTCCTTCTGCATCTGAATATACTCTGCTAGCAAAAATAGTTTGTCAAAGTGGAACTTTCCACATCTTCAAGGAACGAGCCTTGAATAAGTACTTCTTATTTAAAGCATCTTCAGAATCAGGCACGGGTATATGTTTTCACGGATTTGAATATTACCAGTCTTACTCTTTGCCATCAGCTGACTGACATCTAGCAGTGCTTTCAGTTGCTTTATTTAAGAATGAATTTGTTTTTTGAAATCACTATTGAAAATGTTTTTCCTGGAGCACAATTTAGCCCTGCTCGGGCTATTCCCTGGCTCATTTTTGTGCAGAAATGAGAGAGCTGTCAAGGGTCTGTGTGTGCTTGAGTCTCACTGTGACTTAGAGGCAGGATATCAGCCAGGTTTCTTCATCTAGACCACCAAAATTAAATAACTTTTCTAGACTGGGTGTGGTCAATGGAGTTCATGTCAGGAACTTCAAGCAAATATTGGTTTTGTTTGCTATCCATTACCAAAATCATACTTAAGGTGATTGATTTTGAATAATGTGTGACTACAATTGCTATAGGTTTTGACTTCTCATATCTTTCCTGTCCTTCCTTATCCTTGCACAGCTGTTTTAAAACTCTAAAAAGTTAAATTATAAAAGTTAAACATTCTAACAAGTTTAGTAAGGATAGACGTTCTTAAGTCTGGAAAACCTTTTCAAAACCTGCAACTGTTCCTTTTTTTATTAATATCATATACATTTTATCAGAATAAAACGCATACCATACAGAGAACACCCTTTCTTCACACAATACAGCATATCTATATCTGTTACATTGTTTCTACATTCTCATCAAGTCATGTTATGATTTTGCCATTTGAAAATAACAAAACTAATTTAAATAGTAACTATTAACAAAGACCATTCCTTGTTCCCTCATTACCTCTATCTTATTTCCCTCAGTGGTTCAGTTAGGCTTCTTCGATATATATCTCAAAAAACACAAAAGAATAATTTAGCAGCTTCCATAATATCTCACTACAGAGGCTACTTTCTTTCACCTTACACTTTCCCCTCTTTGCCACAGACTTTTCTCAGGGGACCACCTTCCTCTTCTCCAGGACTTGTATGTACTGAGATTAAACATAGCTTTAAAGATGTAGGAAAGTTATTGCAGGCTGATGGGGTGGTTAGGTACTGTGTCAGTATATAATATGTAAATATATGAAATATTCCTTCCAATGAGGGACAACTTAAAGGTGTGACAAGGACTGATTCAATATGAGAATTACAAAAGCTTTCTTTTTTTAGGAATAAGGCTTAGCTCTTCCATGTGACAATATATAGAAGAATGTCTTAAAACAATATTGTTGTCATGGTTTCAGTTGTGATAGAGTTAATTTTCTTACTAGCGGCTGACATAATGCTATGTTTTGTGACAGGAAATAGTGTCTATAGCGCACTAGTGGTTTTAGTTGTTTCTGAACACTCAGGGCCTTTTTGGCTTCTCACACCACCACACCAGTGAGTAGACTGGGAGTGCACAAGAAGTTGGGAGGGGATACAGCCAGGACAGCTGACTCTGACTGACCAAAGGGATATTCCATGCCATGTGATATCATGCTTAGTATATAAAGTCAGGGGAAGAAGAAGGAAGGGAGGGAGGTTAGGGGTGATGGTGTTTGTCTTCCCAAGTATGTGTGATGAAGCCCTGCTTTCCTGGAGATGGCTGAACGATGGGAAGCAGTGAATTGATTCCTTGTTTTGCTTTGCTCGCACGTGCAGCTTTTGCTCTACCTATTAAACTGTCTTCATCTCAACCCGTGAGTCCTTTCTCTTCTTATTCTCTCCCCAGTCCCAACTTTGGGGGGTGGTGAATGAGCAGCTGCATGGTCCTAGTTGCCAGCTGGGGTTAAACCATTACAATCGTCCTTTGCAAAGATTACACTAAAAATGTCAGTGATAAACAATAATATGGATGGAGGAGATTCAGTAAGCCTCATCCCTTAAAAATGTTCCATTGTGCAGGACTTCCCACATAATTACATCTATGTTTTTTGGCTGGCATCTACAGGATTCTGCTACTGCAGAGTTTTATCTATTTATGAACCACATTTTTAAAGCCTTTTTTCAATCAATCCTTCTTTTAGTTATTCAGGCTCATACCTAAATTGCAAGCAAATGAGAAATTCCCGTGAGGCTAGTGGCAATCTAAAGATGCTTCAAATTAAATATCTGTTTAAACATCTTGCTCACTTAGGGCCCAACAGTGAAATATAAAGAATAGCTTCAGAGGTTTTCAGATACCTACCTGTGATTCAGAGAAATTGTAAAGGTCTGCCAAAGTCCCACATGACCAAGCATCTCCCAAAAGCAGTGATATAACTCAGATACAGTGAGTTCCTTTACAATTACATTTGTTGAAGATATGGCCATTAGCATTTACACAGTTCATTTATAAAAGATCACGATTTAGCCCAGTGCTAAATGTGAGACAAAGGCAACACTGCTGATGGTAGTACAACATTTCTGTATTTTTAGAGCAACTGTGGTGGTTTTCTTAGTCTTCCTGCCTCAGCCGGAGCCCTCAGGTATTGTTCAGAATTTATTCACACCTTCCTATAAGCAATTGCTGTGGAATCGGCTGCTCAAGAGACTCGTCTGCCCACAGGTAATTCCAGACATACCTCTCAAGGGGGGAGACTAATGAGAGTGAAGATGAAATAGTCCAGCGATGATACAGAACAGGAAGACAGAGTCAATGGTGAGAATAGAGGCAGGGAGACATGAGTGTTCATCCTGAATTCAAAATGAAGTCAACTTTAATTTTAGTTTCAGAAAGCCTGGGCTTCACACTGGTAGTTTTCTTTAACATTAGCTCGAACAGACAAATGTAGGGCAAATCGAGAGTATAAATTTAGGTTTTCTTCTTGATTTATATGAATAGGGGGTCTGAATTCACACAGAGGTTAGGTATTAGTGATGATTTTTTGTTTGTTTTTTTTTTTTTTTTTTTAAATTCAGGCCATTCAAACAGCCCTCACACCAGAGAATGGACCTGCATAGTCTGTGTTTATTTCAAGTCAGAAGAATGAAATGGCTAAACAAATTTTCAGTATCTATTTAGCATGGTGTATATAACCTATATATATATGCCCTATATGACACATATTTATGTTATATGTATGTCTATGTATATAGATTTTATATACAGGCAAACCAGCCTATTAATGATTGCACTTATAATGATTATTTTACAGAAATTCCAATATTAGAATGACAATAAAAAACATAAGAGTGAAAGAATACAAAATGTTAAGAAACTTCCTTCTCTGAGTAGCTATATTGAAAATGCAATATTTCACACCATATTTCTAAGTTCAGTACCTTTACTGAGAAAGAAATGATGATGATTCTTCCATTGCTAACCCATTCCATTTATTTAAGGCTAGTACTGCTTTATAAACGAATTGTACAGTGGGAAACTCACCATTGTCACAGAGGGACAATGCAAGATAGATACAACACTAAAAGCTTTCTTAAACTGGAAAATATGGCTTTAGGCTTGCTCTAGTTCTTTTTGGTGGGCTGAAGGACACGCCCTCAAACAGACAGAATCATATTTCCATCCTTTCCTCTTCCACTTAACTTCTCCATTTCTTTGTCTTTAAAATGTTAATTAACTTCTTAGCATATATATATCCCAAACTAGCTATTATTCACTTACACAGTAAACTACTTTATGCGTGTTGTATGTAAAGCAGAGTAGACACTTCACCTTCCTGCAGGTTGATTCAACCTATCAGAAAACTCCATAAATGAAGCCAGTCTGAGCTCCAGGCTGTCAGAGCCAGATTGCTTCTGCCTACCTAAGCAAATCTAACTCAGATATCTCTGCAGTAAATGCAGTATGCAGTGTAGACACATATATGGCTACACTTGTGAACAATCCAAATGATTTACAATCACTCTTGATGATAAAATCCAGGTTTTGCTAATCACAAATTTGAGCGTGCACCCTACATGATCCTCTACTGCAATCAGAGTATTAGTGTAATGCTATTTATCTTAGAAATAAGGCTTTTCTGCACTGTAAATAACTTTATTTAGCTTGTCTTTATTGCTAAGATGTTATCTCTAATAAGACCTTAACATCCTTCAACATCACACAGTGCAAACCTTTAGCAAAATGTTAAGGTAGTAACCAAATATAAGTGTGCAGACAGCGTCCATAATACCACATTAAGACTAGCTTGTGTTTTCAAAGAAGCAGATTATTAGAAATGCCTATACAAAAGTAATTCTGCCAGAATAAATAAACTTCAACATATTCAAAGCCAGTTATCATCTATATAAAAAATTAATTTCTAAAAATAAAAATTGTAACACTAGTAATCTTATCCCCAAAGTGACTTTTGGTGTTATGTAAATATTAACCCTTCCTGTAATAAAGGTTATAAATATATTTACAACAAATTTCTGTTCACATAAATATTTCAAAAGGCAAGAAAAAATGTGTCTCATGACTGAAAATGTATTTGTTTTCTGATCATTTCTATTTGTAAGTAAACAACTCCACAAAGGCACAGTTACCAGAAAAGAGAGATATGACCTAAGGGCATAGAGCTAGTACAAACCAGACACTGACTGTAAAATAAATAGACAGTTCCTCCATTACTTTCAAACAATCCTCCAATCTAGATCTATATAAACAGAAAAATCAGGGGACAAAGGAAAAAATCCACAGCGTCTGTTGTTCACATAAACTTCGAACATGAATGCAAACTGCAGTAAGTAAGGATATAGGAAAAGGAGCCTCTGGGACTGAAACACCAAATCTCCTCTGTGACAACGGAATGTGTGCTTTCAGCAGATGTCTTGACTAACATTTCATTTTAAATATAAGTGAATATTAACAGAAGGTTCTGCCTGCCATCAGATGGTTTAACATCATTTTCCTTCATCCTCAGGAATGTTTTATTGCTGTTTTATTGCTAACTCATTTTTAAAACCAGCAAATTTCTTTAACTTAAGTTCTTTCTCCCCTCCTCCATCCTTACCCCCAGGAAGGTCTTGCACACTGATTGATTCATGCCAAGACAGTGAATTGTATTTTTATTCCAAATGTCAGATTTACAAGTTCTGTGTACTTATTCATAGATACTTTCATCTCTCCATGCTAAATGGGATTTTTTTATACTTCAAAGCTTGGATAGTTTTCTTTGAAAAAAAAAAAAAAGGAAAACCAAATTCTAATATTTTTGTGCATATATATGGGAAAGCTTGATGTTAAATTTCATGGATACGTATGGCCAAGCATGACCTTATTTTAAAATGTAAATCTCAGTTGTACATATTTTTGAAGCAAGGAAAGTCTATTGCAAGCTTCCCCCCCCCTCCCCCCCCCCGGCCATTTTGTCCTGTCCCATGCTTGACAGTAATATAAACTGACTTTATAATAGTCTACTAAGTTTGTATAAAACTTAAGTATCTTCAATACCTGTGAAAAAAACAGTTTTGGTCAGCCAAAACTGGAGACTTTCATAATACCAAAGATGTGTCCCAAAACCATTTTAAAACCTAATAAAATTAGCAAATTGGGTCAAATATTCTCCCTACTGGAACCCACAGCTTTTACTGAAGAATCATCATGGGATACTAAAGAAGCCAATACCAGAGGATAAACAGGTTCAGAAAGTAAAGTGATTCTACATACGCTTCATGGTAACTAGATGCTCCCGTTAATTCACTAAAATGTGCATTTATATAGGGAATGAACTACATTTTCAAAAAACTTAAATAGTTCTTTATAAAAAAAAAAAAGAGCACATTTTACAAAAGCATTTAAAATGAAAAAAAACCTTCTTCACCTTCTTCATTGTAATTGTGACTACTAGGAAGGACATGTGGGATTGACTCCAGTTCTGATACTACTAAATACTGAAACTCATACTGGTGTCAGACTTAAATAAGGCCTTGTATCCCTCTGGATTTGTATCAGCAGGATGAATCTGGGAGACTTCATTAGTATTAATATACAGTGTGGTCATACAGCTGGAAAAAACAATCATCCGCGCTTTCTCATGCCATAAGCCTCATTGGATGCCCCTGAGTCATAGCAAATTTATGAAGAATAGAAGTGTTTGGCTGCCTCCCAGGGACACTGGAATATTTAATTATGTGAAGTGCTCAGTTAACACAGTGGCCAGTATGGTAAAAAAGCATTGAAAGACAGCGCTTATTTAATTGTTCCTATTTTGAATATACTTTCTCAGCCCAATCTTGTCCCCCTTAAGATTGTTTCTATCCTCTCCAGAGACTGGCTAATTTGAATGAAAGAGAATTATTTCTAATCAAGCATTTTTTAATAGAATATGACTCTAACTCTTACTGAGAAAAAATGTATTCAGTAAGACTTTTCCCTGAGGTCCTCAGGACTGTTCATTTACTATTTATTTACTACTAAACTAAGTGATGTTTTGGTTACCCTAATCCACACTCTGGGGATCAGCTACCGAACCAGAACAGGTACTGTCTGAGCTGGGCCAGGGTTTCAAGGCATCCACATGCCAGGTGCTTACGGCAGACCTGGGCTTTTCTGTACCAGCTGGTAGACACCAGGCACTGTACATTATAGAATCTCAAATGACACTCAATAGCCACATTATGGCAATTGAATCCTTACTGCCTGGTTAAAAATCAAGTTTGTTCAAAAGTGAAGGATGTTATTTTCCACAGAGGCGTTTGTGACTTTTCTTAATGCTGTCATCACATAATCTATATTACCTCCTTTTGCTGTACAAATTAGTTTTAATTCAAACATTTCCTTAAATGACATTTGGCAGACTCTTCAGTGGGATTTCTCAATGCACCTGTGCCACTGTAACTATTTATTTACCATGTTCAAACAGTGTCTTACTTACTATAAGCAACAGAGAAATTCTACATCTTCCTAAAAGCACAATCTAGTGAAGTACACATAGCATTTTTTTATGCACAGCATCTTGTAAAAAGCAGAGTCAAATTCATGCTTTAACAGTCTAACAGTTGATATTATGGTATACAGGAAATTTTCAACAACTGTACAGGTTAAATTATTTTAATAAAAAAGCCCATTCTCGTATCTACCCATTTTATCTAGTTTTATGCTCACCCTGCCGATGTCCCTCTGCATCCTACACTTGACAATTTTTAAGTACTTTCTTACCCCAGCCTTCTTCCTTCCCCCTGCTCCCAGGGAAGGGGTGAAAGCTGCCCCCCTGCATCCCCCCAAATATCCCAGGGGCCGTTTGTCCGGCAGGGACTGCCTGGGGCTTTCAGCCCTTTCCCCAGTGGCACTCATAGAGCTGGAGCTCAGACAGGCTGGGCAATGGCCGCTTGGCCACGGGGCACCTGGTAGCTCGCTCAGGCCAAGGGTAGCACAGCCACCCCTGGGACCTGCATAGGCAGGGCAGCCCACAGCCTGTGGCCTTCTGCTAGTAACGGCAAAACCCGAGTTCAACACTACCATAGCTAATAAATTCATTAACATTAATACAATTCTGGTTTCTCTTCAAAATCTTCATGACAAGAAAAAAAAACAAACAAAAAAACCCCAATACCAAACAAAAACCCTACATCTTGTCCTATAAATAAAAATAACAACTGTATATTTTTGCATAATGTAATGTCCCCTGAATAATAGCTATGGTGGTTATTTCCCTGGTGTCTTCTAAGAATCAGTTAGAATATATTAAAACTATGTTTTCAATACTAACCATTTGAGTTACATTTTTAAAAAATTATGATGGTTTTAGGCCTTTAGTAAAGACTGTTAGAACATTGGAGTAGAATCTAATCATAAAGTGTGAGGTACCAATGATAATTTAAAATCAAAACCAATAAAATTATCCATTAATTTGAAATTCTTCTCTGTGCTACAGAATCACAGAACCACAGAATGGGATTGGAAGGGAGCTTCAGAGATCATCTAGTCCAACCCTCCTGACAAAGCCAGTTCACCTACAGTAGGCTAGACAAGAATGCATCCAGGCAGGTTTTGAATGTCCCCAGAGGAGACTCCACAATCTCTCTAGGGAGCCTGTTCCAGTGCTCTGTCACCCTCAAAGTAAAGAAGTTTTTCCTCATGTTGAGATGGAACTTCCTGTGTTCCAGCTTGTGCCTGTTGCCCCTTTTCCTGTCACCAGGCACCACCAAGAAGAGCCTGACCCCATCCTCTTGACACCTGCCCTTTAGATATTTATAAGCATTGTTAAGATCCCCTCCCAGTCTTCTCCAGGTTAAACAGACCCAGGCCTCTCAGCCTTTCCTCATAAGAGAGGTGCTCCAGTCCCTTGATCATCTTTGTAAGCCCTCTGATGGACTCTTTCCAGGAGTTCCCTGTCCTTCTTGAACTGCAAAGCCCAGAACTGGACAGAGTACTCTTGGATGTGGCCCCACCAGGGCAGAGTAGAGGGGGAGGGTGACCTCCTTTGACCTGCTGGCCATGCTCTTTTTAGTGTACCCCAAGAGACCATTGGTCTTCTTGTCCACAAGGGCACATTTCTTGCTAATGGTCAACTTGTTGTCCAAAATTATTACTTGAATTAAAACCATAGTGAAATACACATCATGAGCTATGTTTCACAAATTTATTAGAGTGGAGTAAGCCTGGCTCTGATAATTACAGACAAAGATGATGCCTTTGTGAGACTAACTAGGGAGTTGTTGAATATTTTCTTAAGTGCCAATTAATTACCATTGAAGTTAGATTTTATACTCTGATGGCCTAGATAAAGAAACATTAATTATAACCAACTGATTTCTTTTTGGTAATGTCACATGAGTCTGAAAGCTACAGACCTCCCACAGAAACAAAATCAAAATGCTTCTAAAGTCACACACATGTCTGAAGGGTCAACTGTTAAAATTTCTTCTGGGACAGGAGGAACATACAATTCCAAACAGCACCAACAGAAAGACAGAGAGTTCAACCGCAATAAAAAATGTAGACTGACGAAGCTTTTAAAAAGTCCCAGTGAAACCTAAAATCCCTTAGATCATAACTACGCAGAGGTAGGAAAAGGTGCCAAGGGAGCAGTGGGCAATATTCATCTTCCAGTCTTAGAGAGGTGAAGGACATTTGGGTGCATGAAGAAGCTGAAAACTTTAGAGATGAAACAGGGCTGGTGAAAAGTTCAGGCCTTCAGTTTTCTGTTTTTATGACATTCAAATAAGTGAAGGTGTGTTTCCTATAGGGGAAGCACTCAGCATATTACCAAGCAAATCAGCGATCATTGGTTGTTTTTTTCAAAGTGGTACATCCAGGAGCCGTTGCGAATAAATACTTCCTCAATATTTGGGCTATCACTGATGCAGTTATTAAACTTTTTCTAAGTCAAAATGATTTTTATGTATAAGTGAATATTTCACATTCATCCACTAATTCATTCACCTTTTTCCAGAAAACAAAGTAGCCTCACTCTTTCCCTTCCCACCACCATAAAGGAAGAAATAAACACCAAATACTGTGAACTCAACTCTGACATAGGGAAGATAAGCCTTTTGAATGGTGTTTGGTTTAGATCCATACTTACAACCTTCCCACACATTGCTGATACTTTCTAAGTTTGTATATTTTTAATATCAGAATCCTAGATTCATGGAAAAAAGATACCTACTTTGATGTAGACATTTCCTTGTGCAATAGGATTTTATGTATTTAAAATTAAGCTCACACCAATTTGCTACATTTAAGTAAAAAATGTTATTTATGCTAGCAGTTGTAAACCATTTCCATTAAAACAATATCAACCCATACAGTTACCTTGTTTGTCACATATTTTTTTTGTTGTTGTCAGATGTCTTGCATATTTGGAGTTTGCAAAATGAGAGCTACAGAGAGCAAACTGAGCTGGTCAAGGCAGGTATGGTTAATCAGTTTGATCATTATTAGAAGTTCTAATATGATAGCAATGGCAATTTTACCATTAAGAAATAATATTGTGCTGCTCTGAGCATCCAGACACAAACTGTTAAAGAAAAAAAGAAAGCACAAAAATAATTAAAAGGTGAACTAAAAAATAAGGTATCAGATGAAAAGTTCTTACTTTGGTAAAGACAATATGAGTTTAAAGGGGACTGAGGCAAATATATCAAGCAAATGAAATATGCAGGTTTCATTATTATTATTACTCTGATGGCCAGGATTGTATTATTATTTTCATAAAAATCCTAGATGCCTGGGTCTTTGTAACTGCCAGTTCCACTCAACAGTCTTTTCTTTTTTTAAGAAAATTTAGAAGTAATGTATTATTTTTGTCAGTATTTTCAGTATTCCCGAGATCAGAAATTTCACAGCAGTTACTCAAACCTGTTTTTTCTTTTCTCAAAATCATCAAACTGGATCCCATCACTGGGTAGTAGGGACTAGAGCATGAGGCAAATATAACAAGGATTAGGAAAAATTTGCTAGTAAGTATACATACAGATTGTTTCTATAGGGTTTTTTCAGTTCATTTTTTGGTTTCCAGCTCCACCAAGATTGTTATCCAGTGCCAAATAGGTTTTCTAAATGCTTTTATGGGGGGAAAAAAAAACCAAAAACCAACCGTGATTAAATATGGTTTATATTAAATTATTTTCAGAGGAAAGGAATATGTCTGAAGACTGACTGTATCACAATAGGATTTTAACATCTAAGATAACCTGTGGGAGAACTTGTCTTATTTCTCATTCAGGGTTTAAAAAAAAATAAATTAAAATCCCATAGTTTATGAAGAAATACATTTTTTAAGTATGTGGAGTTAAACCCCACAATAAGCGTTAACGCTGCTGTATTCTTTAAAGATTGGGAAAATTTAACACTTTTTTTTAAAATTAGGAATTTACAGCAGTTCATAAACTTGAAAGTGAGATTATTTTAGTAAGGGTATAAGATTAATTACTGATGTGTGTTTATACTCCAATATAATACACTGCTTCTTCTAATGAGAGAAAATCTTACACACATATTTTATTCTGTGATTTCACTGAATAAATTTTCACAAAGTTTTCAATGCTTCTTGACCAATATTTGAACAGATCAAAACTAGGAAAATATTAAGTAATTTTCTGTATGTGTACATACAATTACCATAAACTCTAATGGTACTTATTATGGACTGAATGAAAATAGATTCCTTAACATGAATCTCTTCAAAATTAAGTGAGATGATTCGTAGTTTTTCAAATGCATAAAATATGTATTTAGATAACCATACAGGCATAATGCAAAGAAAAAAAAATATTCTGAATTAATTTGACATATTTATTTAGAATACATCTCTTCTATTAATTTTAGTTGATACTGAAATTATATCTATATTCATCTCATGTTCATTAGGAAAAAAAGTTATATTATTCCCAAAGAGTCTCTTGGTAGGTTACCTTTGATATTAATGGGAAAGAGATCAGGTTAATGTTGAATAATGTGGAACTGCAAGTGGGTTCTACCTTGATTACGAGCTTTCCATAGAGCTAAACCAACAGGTTTAAAAATTAAAATATGTAAGGAAGCAGGTCTCATGTGCCCTAGTTATTAGGTATTCAGAAATGTGCCTAACTTTAAATGTGAGAGCAATGAGATTAACTATGTATTTAATTGCACTTTGTATCGGTGCTCTTCCTGATGTAGGATGCTAACATATAATTTATCTGCAGCTTCTTTTCCATCTTAGGTATGCAGAACAAGAGTAAAAAATTTTCTACCTTTTGACCTTGAACATGAGGAACAGGGAAAAGCCTCAGGGAGTAATGCAGCTAAAACCCCGAGTGCCATTTGTCCATAACCCTGGCTTTTCACTAGCATCCATTCCTTGTGGGAATGTAAAACTATATGCATATCTCACTAGCAACGTAAAGGTATTCTGATTGTGCATGCAAAAATGTAGTAAGTCATTGGGTTTAGTACTGCTTTGGGTTGCTGGATGTTGTTAAAGACTGAAGTTTAACATATAAGCCCCAAAAATTTTCAGAGTTTTAACTGAAAGAAAACCTCAATATTTGTACTCAGTAATTGAAAGCCTAACGATTAAAAAGTAAAGCTTTTCAGAATGATTGAACAGAAGCATACTTTGCTTTCATCTTAAACATAAAAGTGTTTGTTTTGATGGCCAAAATAATAAAGGAGGTGAGAAATGGCTTTAAAGAATAGCTTTTTTAAGATATGATTTTCATACTGGAGGTGCTGAAAAAAAAACAACCAGAGCTTTTCTTACTGGAGGGTTAGTGTTTATCACTACTTTTGATGGCATCAGACTTCTGGTCAATTATAATTTTTGGCTGCCCAAAAAGCATCAGGCTCAGAAATGGCAGTAGAATTTAACTTCCCTCTTAAAAATCCATTCCACAGTATATTTCTGCTAAGTTACTGAACATTAATTTTTGAAGGTCTGCCAGTTCAACTGAATATAATAAATATAATTTTTTTCAATAAAGATGAATAAATGAGAATTTGTGATGAAACGGGGAAAACCTGAGGGAGCAAATGGAACTCACCCTCAATATGCAGTTTCAGAGTCATAGTCTGGTGAAACACAAGGGCAAAAACATTTTTACCACAGAGGGTCAAAGAAGAATAGTAGCATACTGTATTCACTGCACTCTATTCCTTTAGGAATTCTTCTTTGGAATTGGTGGAAATTGTTTATAATACTGGACCATACATGGTCATAACAAGTGAAGAACTTGCCAAGAAGCTAATACTCCTTAGTGACTAAATTTAGTACAGTAACAGTGAACAATTTGGCCGTCTTTTCTATTATAGACTGTAAAAACATATTTGTGGTCTAACTTCTGACAGATCCTCTATTTAACCCATGTCCTGATGGTATCCCAAAACTGGATGCAAAAAGTCAGTCATTTATCAAAGAAGTCCATTTTTGGGCTGTCAGAAATGTTTTTTCTTACCATCACATCAGCAACTTGCTAGAGAGGACACAGAATTTCCTCCTTGAGATGTAAAAAAGTAGAACTGAAATAGATTTTGACACCCAACCTATACAAATCACTCCCTTCACCCACCCTCCCCCCTCATTTATCACAAATAAATACATAATATCATCCTTTACACAAATGGGTCAAGCCCAACTTTAGAAGTGTTCTTTTACAGGCATTTCTCAGAAGATCTTACTGCTCTGGTGGTTACAAAGTTGTACTCGTTTCCAGCTCAATTTAGTTGTTTACATTTTTTCCTCTCTTTTCAAGTGTTAAAAATTCCTTTCAATAAAGTTTCTCTCCCCTAATCTCACTTTCCCCTTACCAAATATATAACAGACAGCAGACATTTTTCTTTCTTTTTGCTAAATCAAAAAAAAAGAGTACATTTCCAACCACAAAAAGGCTCTCTTTTCTGCTTATTTCTTTTACTGTATCTGTTCCGCTCTGAAATAGCCTTTCCTATGCAAGAATGAATTTTACAGAGTTGTTAAAATGCTTTTGCCAGGGATATATAAAGTGGTGAATTTGTCCTAATTTCTTCAATTATTTGTAAATTCAAAATCTCTCCTGAATTCTCGCATATTATTACGGTCAGGCTAGCAGGTCTTTACTTGTTGTCTTCCAGTCATTGTGGCATTGTGTAGATTTTTTATCATTGCTTTCAGAAGTTTTGTCTGATCCATAGAGCTTCAAAGTGAAAAACTCAACCCGCAGCTTCTACCTCAGCTAAATTATTTTTTCTCCACAACCTTTTTTTTTTCCCCTTCCCCTCTCCCCCCGGCTCCCAGCTTTCCTATTACTTTCCTTGTGTTCAGAATCCATGGGTTTGCATCATATCACTACTGGGCGCCTTGTCACTAAATTCTGTGCTATTGGGTTCAAAACCTTCCTAAGTTTCTAATGTCACTATGCCATGAGAAATGTATATTCAAAAATCAAATAAGCAGTAAATACTCCATTTACTACCTTTCAAACTGATTTGAAAATCAGGTTATAAACATGTACAAAGCAGCACTCTATAAAGCAACCTAAATTAGTCAAGGTACAATCCAATATTAGTTACTAGTTTAATCTCTGTATATCCATTTGCATATGGGTAAGGTCAGCCACTTACTAGTTCAAAAATGATAGCTAAACTGAAGATAGCATTCAGATTGCATGTTCATTAGCCAGCAAGCACTTTAACTTTACTGTCATCCAAATTATTTTAAGTAGTTCAAAATGTACTTACTTAAAGCTAAAAGCATTTGCTCCTTTTTATTGAATGCAAACATGAAAAAGAGCATTATTGGCCAATATAATTTCCTAGGATTTGGGAAAGCAGAATATTGTAAGTACAAAGCAGTAAGACAGATAAAAAAGTAAATCAAATTTAGAAAAAAAAAAAAAGGAATAAAATCTGAATAAGACTAAACAATAATCAGGAAAAATAAAATCAGACCTTCAGTTCTGCACATCAAAGAGAATATGAAGTGCATGTAGCTACAATCACACACAAGTTCACAATAAGCCACCCATTTCCTGCTAAAAGGAAAATACTTTTTTATCTCAGTGGAGGAAAGTATCGAAAAGCATCACACTGGGGAAAGATTTGAAGAAAAAAAACAGCTGTTAGATGTCTTTAGATCTCATTTTATCTACACTGCAAACTCATTTTAAGAAATTTTCAATGACAATAGTACATTAAGGTACTTTTTATTTACTGAAGTCACTTCCTGCTGTTAACCAAAACTGGTTCTGCACCCTGAATTTCTGCACCCTGTTATTCACCAAAACCAGTTCTCTGACATTATTCAAACATTCTGTTTTAACAAAAATATCATATTTCTTCTTTCTGACTTTTCTAAGTGAATGGTCATATAAAATAACACTCATAAAATAACAGAAACAAATAATATTCAAACGTTTAATTGGGCTCAAAACTATGAGTCCTATCTGTGCCTCTGCCCTAACATTGTCTTATATAGAAAGTTCAGGTTACAGACGTGTGAGTCTCATCACAATAAATTTGTTTAAATGAAATTTGGAGCAAAACCCATTAAATGTATGCTTTAAAATGTCACTCTTTGATTCTAGTGATCTTTTTATAACCGGCAATGATTAATCTAAAAAAAAAAAAAAATTGATTAAATATCGTGCTTCTGGATTTGAAAATCAGTCTGAACTTCTCCAGAAGAGACAAATATAGGGGAAAAGCACATAATGCAAAGATCATTTTATATAGAACATTGCAAAATTCCAGGAAAAAAGTGATTCCGCTTCTTGTGACAATTTGCAAAAAAGGTTATATTTCTTTCCTATGCACCATAAGAAACAAAGAGACTAAGCAAAAAAAAGGTATAATTGTAGGGGAAGAGAGGGGTCCTGGTTTGGGGTGGAACAGAGCTAACTTTCTGTTCAGTGAGAGTGTCTCCTGCTTATAGCAATAAGGCTGTGGCAACCAGAGTCAGATGACTTTGTTGTTTACCCTGTGGAGGGGTTGCATCTGTGGGGAGGTGTGGGCAGGTCAGGTGACCCAAACTGATGAACTGGATATTCCATCCCATCTGCCATGCTCAGTATAAAAGCTGAGGGATGAAAATGATCAAGTTTGCTCTTTGTTGTTGGCTCTTTTTCTTTAGCTTGTCTCCCATGGCTCTTCTTCAATGGGCTGCCTCTTCAATGACTGAGGAGGACCCCATCAGCTCATCTCCCTTTTGATCCTGGTCAGTGTGTTCCCATGGGTCACTGAGTCCAGTCTGAAACTTTCCCAGTACCTGCCAGTGACATCTTCCTAGGAACTTGATCTGGTTTTGTATATATTTATTTATATTGTATCTATTTCATTATGTCCTTTTTTAGTTTGTTATAATCTCTTTATCTCTGTATCTTCCTCTCCTTGGAATGAGAGGTGGGGGAGAGCATCTGTCATCTTGTCACTGGCCAACCTGGCCCAAACCATGACAAAAAGAAAGGGGAATTTACTACAATGAATTTGCCTAGGTAGTCATAATGCATTCTTTTAAAACCAGAAGATACTAAACACAATGAAATAAAGAGACCAAAGAAAATGAACAGTAATAAAACCTTGTGTGAAACTAAAAAATGCTTGACCCATGTCAAGCCCTTCAGCGTTACTCTAGGGAAAAAAAGTGTCAGTTAAAACACTGAGCACATATGCAAAAACTTTATAGAGTTCTAACAATTCATGTGGACAAGACAGAAAAAAGAGGTAGGTCTCTCCCATAGCTCAGAAACAGTTTAATTCAACCAAACGTGTCCTATTTATGCAAGCTTACTGTCTCTATTCTACATCAACAGAATTAGGTTACGAAAAAATAATGAATTTAAAAATAAATTTTCTTTCAAAAAAAAAAAAAATCCCTGTCTCTTCCCACTGAGTTGCATACAAGCAGAACTGGGCCATTGATTTGTTTATTCACAAAGCCTGAGATCCTTTGAAGAGCTGAGTGATCTCCTTTTCCTGTAATTCGAAATGAGACTGTAGCAAGAGCCTGTTGTGTGCCCAGTCCTGGAAGGTCCAGGTCTCTGATAAAATACTCATACCTCTTCAGGTGTCTCAAAGTATCTAATGTAATTTCAAGCAGACTGTCTGCTGTAGTTCACACCTTTTATGAACTTAAGATATTTTGCTTAAATAAATAACAAATCTGAAAGAGTTTTAATCTTAGGATTTTATAAAGCTGCTTTTTATGAAGTGTGAAGATATGATTAGCTATTAAAACTGCTGTTAGGAAAATGTATAACGTAAGTCTAGGGTGAAGGGCTGGGCCTCTTCACCCCGCTTAGAGAAATTCTTTTGTCCAATGTCAAAGTTCTTGTTTAGTATAGACAGTGGAAATAAAGGTTGGTATTAATAGAGAATTTTATAGAATTATTTTGGTGAACTACATATTGCTTATAAATTCTACCTAAAAGATAACATCACTGTTTACAAACTCTCAATATATTTTTCTTCTCCACATTGTGGACTCTGCCATTTTAAAATCAGTGGTTTTGCAAATGTTAAGATCGGAATTTAAAAAATGGACAGGAGGGGAAGGATTTTTATGGTTTAACTGCTGTGGAAGCTTCAACTGTTAAGTAAGGATTTGATTTGTTAAGAAGAGATTCCAGACCTTTAGTCCAAGGTTCTCCAAAATGTACAGTGTTAAAGTTCAAAAAATAACACTTCACTTCTTTTTAAAGGTTAAATTGTCATAATCATAGAATCATTTATGTTGGAAAAGACCCTTGGGATCATCGAGTCCAACCATCAACCCCACTCTACAAAGTTCTCCCCTACATCATATCCCTTAACACCACATCTAAACGAGTCTTAAACACATTCAGGGATGGTGACTCCACCACCTCTCTGGGCAGCCTATTCCAGTGTCTAACCACTCTTTCTGTGAAGAATTTTTTCCTAATGTCCAGTCTAAACCTACCCTGTTGCAGCTTGAACCCATTCCCTCTTGTTCTATGGCTAATTACCTGTGAGAAGAGACCAGAACCACCCTCTCTGCAATGTCCTTTCAAGTAGTTGTAGAGAGTGATGAGGTCTCCCCTCAGCCTCCTCTTCCTCAAACTAAACAGTCCCAGCTCCTTCAATCGCTCCTCATAAGATTTATTCTGCAGGCCCTTCACCAGCTTCGTTGCCCTCCTCTGCACTCGCTCCAGCACCTCGATATCTCTCTCGTATTGAGGTGCCCAAAACTGGACACAATACTCAAGGCATGGCCTCACCAGTGCTGAGTACAGGGGGACAATCACCTCCCTACTTCTGCTGGTCACACTATTTCTAATACAAGCCAGGATGCCATTGGCTTTCTTGGCCACCTGGGCACACTGCTGGCTCATGTTCAGCCGCTTGTCAATTAGAACCCCCAGGTCCTTTTCTGCCAGGCAGCTCTCCAGCCACACTTCCCCAAGCCTGTAGCGATGCACGGGGTTGTTGTGGCCCAAGTGCAGGACCCGGCACTTGGCCTTGTTGAAGCTCATACTGTTAGCATTGGCCCATCGGTCCAATCTATCCAAGTCTGTCTGTAGAGCCTCCCTATCCTCAAGCAGATCAACACTCCCGCTTAACTTGGTGTCATCTGCAAACTTGCTGATGATACACTCTATGTCCTTATCAAGGTCATCAACAAAGACGTTAAACAGAAATGGTCCCAACACCGAGCCCTGAGGGACACCACTTGTGACTGGCCGCCAGCTGGATTTAACTCCATTGACCACCACTCTTTGGGACCGTCCATCCAGCCAGTGCTTGATCCAGCAGATTGTATGCTCATCCAGGCCATGAGCAGCCAGTTTGTCCATGCGAATTCTATGGGGAATGGTGTCAAATGCTTTTCGAAAGTCTAGGTAGACGATGTCCACAGCCTTTCCCTCATCCAATAATTGGGTCATCGTGTCATAGAAGGAGATCAGGTTTGTCAGGCAGGACCTGCCTTTCATAAATCCATGCTGACTAGGCCTGATCCCCTGCTTGTCCATTATATGACTTGTAATGGCACTCAAGATGATCTGCTCCATGACCTTCCCTGGTACTGTGGTCAGACTGACAGGCCTATAGTTTCCCGGATCCTCCTTTCTGCCTTTCTTGTAGATGAGTGCTACATTTGCTACCCTCCAGTCCATTGGGACCTCCCCAGTTAGCCATGACTTCAGGTATATAATGGAAAGTGGCTTGGCGAGCGCGTCTGCCAACTCTTTCAGCACTCTTGGATGTAACCCATCTGGTCCCATAGACCTGTGTGAATTTAAGCGGCGTAGCAGGTCACTGATCACTTCCTCTTTAATTATGATGACCTCGTTCAGCTTCCCCTCCCTGTCTTCCAGCTCATGAGGCTGGGTGGCCAGGGAACAGCTAGTTCCACTGCTAAAGACTGAGGCAAAGTAGGTGTTGAACACCTCAGCCTTTTCCTCATCCTTTGTGACTATGTTTCCCTCTGCATCCAATAAGGGAGGGAGATTTTCCCTAATCCTCCTTTTGTTGTTAATGAATTTATAGAAACATTTTTTGTTATCCTTAACAACTGTAGCTAGGTTGAGCTCTAGCTGCGCTTTGGCTCTCCTAATTTTCTCCCTGCATAGCTTCACTACATCATTATAGTCTTCATGAGATACCTGCCCCTCTTCCAAAGGTCATAGACTGTCCTTTTGTTTTTGAGGTCCAGCCAAAGGTCCCTGTTTATCTGGGCCGGTTTCCTTCCCCGCCTACTTGTTTTACAGCACATGGGGACAGCCTGCTCCTGTGCCTTTAAGACTTCTCTCTTGAAGTATGTCCAGCCTTCCTGGGCTCCTATATCCTTCAGGGCAGCCTCCCAAGGGATTTTGTCCAGAAGTCTTCTGAAGAGGTCAAAGTTTGCCCTCCAGAAGTCTAAGGTGGCAGTTTTACTAACCCCTCTCCTTGTTTCTCCAAGAATCAAAAACTCAGTCATCTCATGATCACGGGCTCCTGCTGTAACTGTGAAATGTATAAGAAAACGTGAAAGCATAGGGAACTGTGGTAGCAACAACAGAAAACCAAGTCTGTAATAACTACCACCAGGCTGTAAGTAGATAAGAAAGGTGACATCATGCTGGATACACACAGATTGCTAAGATCAGATGGCCCAGGCGACCAAGATGTTGGTAAAGAGATTTTCACCTCTTTATCTGGGTACAGGGTCTCACTCGTCTTTGCATCTTTTTTTTTTCTGTTGATGTTTTGACAGCATGTTGCAGAATGAGAAAACAGGGAGGCACCTGGGCAGCGCTTCACCTTCCCTGGTTGCATGCAGCCCCATGCAGCACTTTTGGGGAGAGGGCAGCAGGCCATGGCAGTTCAGAGTTGGCATACAGAAGGCTTTCAGATGCTCATCGCCCAGAGTGCTTACCAGGAGCTCACACAGCTCTATTCTCCCTGAGACATTGTCTGACAGCACAGGTGATTGGGAGCACGGAGAAACCACGGGATTGGGAACGCAGAGGTGCATCCAGTAAGCTCCTAGGCATGTCCCCCGATGCACCCCTTCAGCTCCTCACTGCCAGGGCATGTCAAGCACAGGGGAGGAATGTGAAGGAGACTTTCAGCAGCTGTTTATCTCCTGATTTCTGTAATCTTTGAGCACAGTTATTAATTAAGGAGCACAGTTATTAATTAATTAAACAAATAAACCACCAGTAGACCACACAAAGAACATCCAGAGATCCTACTTATGAATGTAATAACTTTTTCTTTGCAAAATCAAGGAGGTCACCCATTGTTAATTAATTCTCTTGGAAAAAGCTGACAAGTCAGAGGTTTGATTTTAGTATATAAACTACACCAGCATGACAGCTTAAGTATAGTTTTAGAATGTCATGTATTTAATTTCCTAGTAAGTACATTTAATTGCCAAGCTACAGCTAAACTCTTGCAGTAATTTCTTTTCTGAGAAATGTTTGCATATGCTTTTGAAAGTAACTGTACTGAAGGAAATACAGACTTTGCTCTTTCAAAATCTTTTTTTCTGGAGTAATTAGCTTTTATACACTTATTTGGTCAAGGTTTTTTCTGAGGACAGTTAGATAACAGCTAATAACGATCTGTATTTTGAGATCATTGTAGCAGATGGCATTGGTGTCTTTTTTAACTTCTATTATGAATTTAGCACATCTTAATACACTGAGCTGATTAAATATATAGGAATTATAAAGAGGAGCAAAATCACAAGAAAAACACTACTATCCTAAACACTAGTCTTTTTAGGTCAGTACTCTGTCTCCAGTAGTCACGACATTACCACCATATATGAGACAGCTACTTAGAAGTATGTCAGCCTGGCTATGTCAGCTGGTCCATGTCCACATGTACTCCAGAACCCACAAGAAGCACAGTGAGAGAAGGACCAGTTCCTCATTGTCTCTGGGTCTGTGTGAAGGTCCCACTGAGCACAACAGGAGCAGGAGCAACAGTTCCTCAGAGGCTCTTCTCCTCCACCATCTCTCTTACACGAAGGAGAATCAAATGCACCTGCTGGAAAATTCCTCCATCAAGACTACAGCACTCACCATTATTTTTATGGCCACCTCCACAGACATGAGCACCTGGACTGAACATGTTTTAGCAGTATCTAAAGACACAGATTGCAGCTGCGACTTATATCACTTCGGTGCATGTTATTCACATTTCACAGAGATACCACCTGCCATCACTAGACTTTCCCTCATGTCTTTTGCACAAGAGAACTTTGGGAGGAGAGGCAGTGTCACACCCAAAATCTTGAAATGGTTTTAAGGGAAAATGTTACATATATGGACTCAATAATTTGTAAAAAGTTCAATTAATGTTTTAGTTTTCTAGTAGTTCAAATCTTCAAAACCAGGAAATCTTTAGTAATAATAGTTAAAATTATTTATATTTTTAAAAAGCACTTCCTAGTATCCAACCCTCTTCCACGGTGTCATGCTCACCCTTCCAAAGTCTGTATGAATCCTACATTTGACATTATCAGTCTTTCTCAAGAACTGGGTAGGGGGCATGTTGTAACAAGTCACTGTCATCCCTAGGTCTTCATCAGGAGGAACTGTGATATTTATGCTATGGTTTCCTGCTTCTTAGTCTTGAGCCATCTTTATGTACTTTCTTACCCAGCCTTCTCCCTTGCCCCTGCTCCCAGGAAGGAGTGCAGGCTGCCTCTGCAGCCCCTCCATATCCCTGGGGCCTGTTTGTCCCACAGGGACTGCCTGCTAGACCCAGCTCAGACCAAGCACAGCCCAGACACCTCCTCAGTCTTGACTGGGGAGTATCAGCACAAGTCTGGAAAGTGGGTTTTAAATTAATCTCCTACTAGTTGTTCTGAAAGCTCTAGTGTGATGGGATTTGGTGAATAATTGTTTGGCATTCACTTTATCTACTGCCTTCATGATGCTATAAACCTGAGACTTATCCGCTCTTAGCCTTCTCCTCTCCAAACCAAGACCTTTCAATCTCACTTTGTAAAGCAGCTACTCCATCCCTTCCAACACACTAATCCCGCTTTCTTACATGTTCCTTCTGTCTACCTCTGCTATGTCCTCTGTGAAGCAGAGACCAGAAATGCATGCAGTTCTCAAGATGTGAATTTTCAGTGCATAAAACCACAGAGCTGAATTCAGGGAAAACTTCATTCAGAGCCAGTTTTGGGTTTTATTTTGGTTTTGGTTTTTGTTTTTTTACAGGATAAAAGCAAACAAACAACCCTGCAGCTAATCCAGTCTGGAACAAACCAAATGTAGTGCAAATCAGTGGGGAAAAAAAGGCTCTAAATTACTGTCTTAAGTCCTATTTCAAAAGCAGGTCCAAAGCAAGCATTCAGCTGATATGGCAATAAATTTATCTCAAGGTATATGGGCTCCCAGAACAGTGAAATGACCCCATTAACACTGTGGTGACATACGGAGAACTCGACAACATTGGCAACTGTAACCATACCCACATGTTTTCCCAAGCAGACAGATGGAGCATCTGGGCTCCTGGGGAAGTGGTTAAACTGCTTCCCGATTCAACTGGCATTTTCGCAAATACCTGAACAATTGTCTCATTATGTGCAAAACCAGATACCCTTAGGAAAACACTAGATTAATCACCACCCAAACACACTTCTAACTCACAGAATTGGTGCACCTGCTCAATTGCACCCATAAGGAAGAACACGATATTGGTCACAAAATACTCAAAACATAACCAAGCAACAAAGGTCTCTGCCAGAGAAATGTGTTTCTCAGCCAGTGGTGTAAATTCCGTATATGCTGTTGTGCTGCAATTTTTGCATAATCTATTTCTGTTGAGGTTTCACAGATAACCAGGTTATGCAGATGATGGGAATCCTGTCTGGTGCTGGGGATGTTTGTGAAACTGTGCTGTCTTTGCAGAGTTTCTTTAGGAACCCATAGGGAATCATTTCATACAGGCCTGTAAAAATGGATGTGATGAACCAGTAAATCTTGCCCCAGTTCCACATATGTTAAGCTCGCTTGTTGGCTAACACAATTTTCGACATCCCCTCCTTTACCCCTCAAATACCATAAGATTTCTTTATCCTCATTCACATCTTCAATCTTCATTCTGTCTGTACAGGTGACATTAACAAGACCAGAAGTCATGGCAGTCAAGCTCATTTTCACAGACGGTTTATTATCTTCTTTCTTTACGTTCTCCTTTCATATAGCTTTATAAATAGCTCATTGTCTTTTATGTGATTCTGAATTTAAATGCTCACTTCAGTAATGCCTGATGCTGATAAATTGTCAGTGCGAGCTCCAAATGTATAGTACAACAATGCAGTAAAGAAAACCTTTCTAATAACTCCAGGGATTAGATGTTCTTGTTTTCCTGGGTGTAAAAAGTCATCATAAAACACCTGTTGCAAGATACCATAATGAATAGCTACAATATTCCTCTTATTCATATTTTTTACTAGATTCTTTCTCAGGATAGCCCTTCAGCATCTTTGTATCGACATCAGCACAGACTTGATGAGTTTCAAGTCTGTCTGTCATGGAACAATTGATGGTTGATCGCATAGCTGGGTATTTGTATCTTTTTAACATTTCAATAATCCATTTTGCCATTAGATTACATTTTGCCTTCGACAACATTCAGTAAGAAATATTTTTGGAGTGTCTGTCGTATGCATTTACAGAAAAGACCTGGCTTTTTATGCTTACTGTGTTATACAGCCAAGAATACTGTGGTGGTTTTGAATACCCATTCAGATGTGTCTGGACATTCTGCAAAATATGGAAAAAAATCTACCTAAATAAATGTAAATCTATGAGAAAGAAATATTCATGAAGAGTTTTGCTTTAATATACTCTCTTACATATTATTTTTCCTAACTATTGGCTATACCTGTCAGAACAAGAAGCAGGGGCAGACAAATAGGACAAGTTTAAATGATGAAAGAGTTTACACAGAAACTGAATGATACAAGCGTCCTTATATTCTTAGCTCTTATCAGACAAGCGGTTTCAAGATGGAATCACACCAGTTCTTCAGAAAATGAAGAACATGAAATGTTTTGTTCTGCGTTGAAATTCATGTAGCAGAACGGCATTTCTGCAAAGAAAACTAGCAAATCATGCTCTGTTAAATTGCATCTTTTTCCCTTATCTTGTGACGAAAACAGCTGGGGAAAGAATGGAGATAAAGTCCAGACATATCTCAAAATCTTTGTGAGGATTGATTATTATTGAAGACTTTTCTTAAGAGTTGAACACTATGCAGAAAACTAAAAATTCTAAAAATCTCATAGTAGGGCTGAGGAGTAGAGAGCCAGAAAGCTGAGGTGGGAGGAATGTTTGGAAACTTACCGGAGTTTATAAAAAATTCAGTTCTTTCTCCACAATGATTAGTTTTTAAATTTGTCTCCACCCAGTCCTTGAAAAAGGACATGCTTTTAAAAAAAAAAATTTTAGCTTGTAGCCTCACAGTATGTTACTTGACATAACAACTGGAAATTACCTTTGACAGAGCACTTATTTGTGTAATGCAGATCTGTTCTCTTGACTTTATTATTCACATGATCAGGGATTCATTTGACCAGTCCTCATTTTGTTAGGCACTGAACAAACACCAAAAAGAAATCTACAAAACGGAACAAAAACTCCCCTGAAAGTGTTAGATACTTAACTGTAAGATAAGGTGTATTGGATGTATCTGCCATCCCAGTGAAGGATGCAAGGAGACAGTGAAACAGTAATCTTCCATCACTTCCATGGATATGACCTTTTGTTTCCCCTCCTGCTCTGCTAGCACATCAGCTGATGCAGATCATGACATGAGGTTTGACACAGAACCCCTTTGAGAGTTTGTAAAGAGGCTTCTGCAATGTGGCCTGTCTATTTGTCAGCCTTTCCCCCTTGTTCTCCTCATCAAGTATTCATTTTTCACAATAGTGATGACAGATGTAAAGAGGGAGAATGTATGGGGAATGGCACGTTTCTGTCACTAACACTGGACATCATGTCATGCCTAAGAGATGTATATTATGACACATTATACGGAAACCATGCAACCAGATTTTTGAGTGATTGTAAGTTTGATTTTTTAATAAAAATCATAAATCCTATTAAAAAAACCCCAACCTAGTATGTGAAATGGGATGGTTTACAGAACTTCCTGAACTCTATAATTATTTCAGATACAGGTAAAAATGGGAGTATTAACTGAAATAATAGAATACAAAATGATGATACATTCTTTCCCATAATGCACAAAATATTAGGATAGGAAATGAACTTATTGAGTAGAAGCTAAAGAACACACACAGGAAAATATTTTCCATGCAGTGTAGACCTAAATTGTCAAATTCATTGCTCCAGATTTTTGCAAATGCCAGAGGTTTATCTTCAATCAAAAAGCACTAGATTAAATTCACTGAAGAAAAAAATCCATCAAAAGCTGATTTCTACACACATTTAGGATACCCAAGAGATCACTACAGAAAGAAAATAATATGGAGTACAGTGTCTGAGGGATAGACTTTCATTATTAGTTTTGAATATTGTCTCCAACTTTCTACAAACCAAGAGCTAGGAAGATAACAGTGCAGTGATCAAGAGTTTAAAGTGATTAAGTTAGCGTCACAGATACGTTTATTGTGAATACTATTACTGTCATATCAAGTGAAAACATTCTGTATCTTTTTCAGTTACAGCATGAGGTTACATTATAGAGAAAGCTATAGGGAAAACTACCAAGAACTGTGTAATTCCTCTGTAAAGGCATCAGTCAGATTTTCAGCTCCTCTCGCAGAGGTTGTCAGAAAATCATAGCAACTTCTGTTTCTGTTTAATGATGATGAAATCTCATGTGCTATCCTGAAATTCTTAGGTGATTCCTTTTTGCTTGTCCATTGCTCCATTTCTGAAAAGTAAAAGAAGGCTGTGCAAATGTTATTCTGTTTACTGTCTTTTCTTCTTTCATTTTGTCAGGATAGCCTCTGCTAAACTAAAATTTAATGCAATGATTATCAGTGGGCTACTAAATATTAGCTACAATGTATTGGTCTTGTTTATCTCACCGTCTAACCTCTTTTCTATCTGCACTATAGTTTTAGGTTAAAACCTTCCTAATGCCTCTATAGAAGTTACAACAAAGGCCAGTGTGAGGGAATTAATCCTGGCATTTAGGGAGAGTTTGCATCAAAGGCACCCAGCAAAGGGAAGATATTTTCACTTCTCTATATATTCTAAATTACTTAATAAGGACACTGTAACATCACCCAGTGTACAAGACCTGTTTATTAGATTATTAAAAGAATCCCATTTTAATTTGCAAAGAGAGACTATATAACATAGTTCATCCTGAGGGTACTTCAGGCATTGAATTTAACTGTAACCACAGGTAAAAGGGAGAGAAAGCAAAATAATGAAACAACATTCATTCTCAACACTACATAATTATCTATCTGCACTTATGACCTGATTTCAGTCCAGTTCTTCAACACTCATCCACATTATTCTTTGTAAGAAAACCAATCAAGCCAACCACTGAAGTGGAAAAAAGTGTATACTTGTTTTTAAGACTAAGGCATGTGATTAAGTATATACTAAAACCAAGCATTTCATAATGCAATCATACCTCAAGCATTAGTCAAAAGCTCTGTCATGAATGTAAGAATCGTTCTCATTTATTGTATTCCCTTTTCTCCATATTTAAGTGTTGTTGCCTTGCATTACTGTAACTTACAGCAGTGGTTAATAACACACTTCACCTTTCCCTGCTTCTGCACCTGACTAACTACAAACAATAAAAATGTGTTTTTTTCTGTGGGTCTGAAACTATGCACAAAAGTCACACCCAAAGATAGAAGCAAGTGCCAGTATTCTGCTGGTATTCTCCATACTGCATGATGTAAAAAGCTTGACGGAATTGGCTTTGCTATGCAGTTACACTTGCTGTGGTTATATATTCCACATTACACATTTGAATATGTGCTTTTTTTTGTTTATAGTTCTTCAGACAAACTTCACACAAAAATGCGCCATTTTCAAAGTGTACTAAGCAGACTGCCTTCTTTCCCAGTAATCATTTATGTAGTTCTTTTTCTAAGACAGATTCCTGAGGCAATAAAGGCAAGCATGATTTACTTCCAACACAGCTTATTACACAGATATTGTATAACTATCATATACAATATTCTAGCTACTACGAAGCCATTTATCAACAACCTATTACTTCAGTTTAACTTTGGATTGCTCTTGTTTGATAATATTCTGTTTAGTCATTATGAAAAGCTAATTTGAAAGTAAGCAGATAAATAACTGTGACAGGTACTGTGACATATCATGCGTTCTTCATAAAAGACCCACAGTGACTGTCCAGCAACTGCATTGCCATTTCATTTTTTTATGGTTACAAAATACCATTGTGTGATAAGTCTTCCTGTTCAAAATATGCACTCATAAGAAAAAGATCTATGGCAGAAATTCCTTCATTTATAATTTTCAGGTAACAACTAATTAGAAAAAATGATTTCACATTTATTTCTGCATGCTTACCACTAATGACTTCTGAAATCAGAATCATTAACGCAAAGTTTAAAATAAATATGCTTCCCCCTAACTTAAGGAACACCAAGAATTTTTGTATGTAAATAAAAGTACTTTTTTAATAGTCCTGTTGACAATAATTTCTGTCCAAAGTATACATAAAATACTGACTCAAAACTCAGCTCTAAGGGACAAATGGTGTCTGCAGATCTCCGGAAGTGCATGCATTTGCTGTGCATCTGTGACTATATATATTTTCATATATAAGTGGCTTTATCTACTTATCTTTAGGTAATTTTCATTATCCTGATCTCCCGACAGTTAAGCTTGAGAACTGAAGTTTTGCTCTTTGTCATTGTTAGCAAAAGGCTGAAGACTGGTACGTTACGGTACACTGAATTTAGCCACTTTAATTTGCATTACTCTCCTCCTTCACATTTAGAAATGGGTCAGAGAAGTTACTTGGGCAATGGCTTGCCACTGACACTCTTCGCTGGTTATGTTGCTTTAATGACAACTTTTGTCTTATGAATGACCCAACATGCATCCATGCACCATATTTTAAGAAAAAGAAAAAAAACCATAAAAGCCAATAGAAGAAAGGCTTTTGAAAAAAAACTCTCTGTGAAGTGCCTCCCATTTTATCTGTTTGCTCAGTGCTCCCTCATACCTTTAAAAATGAATGTTGCTGCAACTTCCCTGGCACAGGTGGCTTTCCTGCTGTTTTGCTTTCTTAGCACAACTCCAAGAGACAACTGCCCTGGTGCCCATACCTTCTCCTGGGCAGATCAGAGTTTGTACACTTCCTTTGAGAAAGTCTTGTCCCTCTTACCATCATAAAATGGATTTTTAATGATTTAAAGACACTCTCATATAAAATATCTTCTATTCCAGCTACTAGCTCTCCAAATCTTACCATAACTTGTATAGATATTTTCAATTAAAAAAAAAAAAAAAAAATTCAGATGGTTATGGCCTTTTAAATGTGCAAGTACTGAAATGCCCTGTGATAAACAGAATTTTGTTTTCATTTACAAGCCAACTACACATGAGCCATTGACTATTTATGTAGCTTTTTTCAATTTACATTCCATACTATAATAGACCGTATCACTGGTCAAAGTGTTGCCTCTTTTTAGAAACATTTCATTTCTTATAGCAGGTATTTCTATAATATTTAGAGGAAAAGGGAGGGGAGTATTCATTGAACAATAGGATGGCAAAAATTTGGTCTCTTGGGTTGCAACTTTTGAGTTTGAATATGATGAAGTAACAATGAAAAAGACAAATGTATGAATTGTGTTATCAGCCTGGGGAACGGGTTGGTGAGAACCTGACCTGTTCTCTTCCAGAAAATTTATGGGAATAAATCCTATATAATTCTATAACTATCTAGAAACTGACTCTAGCTAGTGATAGGAAAAGTGCCTAAGAACAGTTAAGAAGAAATTTAAATGCTTAGATTGAGTTTACTGCTCTCTCCTCAGTTAAGAGAGGAGATAAACAATACCTAAGCAAATGAATTGGATGCCACTATGAAGGACTAGAAAAACTGAGGCACTGTAAGTTTGTATTTTTCCTAACACATTTGGTACAATGTACCACGCTGTTCTATGTGCTTTGCCGATCTGTGACGTGCAAAATCTCATGCTATCAATAAATTAGAATTTGAATGATGAATCTAGATGGAACTACAATCTATGTTTCCTAATTGCGGACAGAAGCAAAAGTTCTTGCTATGGGAAAAATATTTCATTAATACCTATGATTCCGCTTCAAAAAGAGATGGACACAGCTGTACAGCTGGAGCAGAAATGAAACTAGAGAGCTATTCTGGAGGGTATTCCTGGATCCACATTCTGGATGTTACTTCTCATTTCCTCAAATGGAGAATGATTATGTGCCAATTTGGCACATGCTTCTTCCTCTTCTTTTCTAAATCGAGGGTTTTGGCCATTCCAGTGGATTGACAGAGCCAAGATATTATCCACTTTCCACCTTTGCTGGTAACATTGCTCCCTTCAAATGGAATATTTATGTCTACTGCTGTTTATTGTTGTTTTGAATAATATACACCATACACTTTTACACCTACACAAACTAAAAGAATGTCAGAGAGCACTTTTTTCATTTTATTTTTTTTAATGGAAATAAATAAAATATTTCAGCAAGAGTGCCTACACTATCTTTCATAACTCCTGACAGAAACAACAGTAAAGTAAAAAGAAAGAACAATTATCATATACTATGTCACAGGCAAATTTTATCTGATCATGAGATAGCAGTCCACAGCATTATGATTGACATAGCCTGCTAATGATGCATTTTCTGGCACTTATGGTTTTCAAATCTAATTTTAACTTTTTAGTTGTTGATGGTGATATTTAATAAGATTTTAAAATAAATCTAATTTAGCGCAGTCAGGAAGGACATTAAAACCACAAATATCTGTTAGGTGTTAAAGAATTAAAATTAAATGTTGTCCAAGATATTGTAATTCTTATTGATAAATTTTATTATAATCTGTTCTAACAACAGAACTGTAGAAGCCTTGTACCAGTAACCTAGTCACATATTTGACACAATTTACTTAGTGAGTACATGAGAAGTTAATTAGCATGGCACTCAAGTTCAGTTACTTTTTACAACTATTTGTATCATTTTTCTTCATGTTAAACATTCTGTAGCCTCAGTTTCAGACTTCTCTGCACCTTTATTTAAACTTCAGGTCAAAGTAAGTTCTCCACTGACAACAAGCTAAATTTAAAAGTGCATGCATTAGACAAACACCAGTTTCAATTTATGGTCACGGACAGCAGTAAGTTACTAAATCTAGGATCCTGGGTGTCATTGCTGTAGGACCTGGACAAATCCAAACCAGAATTAGCATGACCTTTTATGAATTATTTCCTGGGGATGTTTTTCACATTATTTCCCATTTTGTCCTGCATGATTTAAATCAGAATTTTTTCCATGGTTTGTATTCTGATAGAACTATGTTATCTATACTTGCCTTCTCCAATATCTAAAATACACGCATTTATTCCTTCTCTCCTTGCACCTTAAATTTATATTGAAAAAAAGAGTTGAAGCACTGAATAGCAGAAGAAAAAGAGGTCAATGAAATTACCATACAGACCTACCTACAAATTGCTACTATAATTAATTATTTTTCTGTATAAATAACAAATACATGCTGTTTGGATGAAAAGCCAGTGCTACCTCTGCTCGTGAATGAATGAAAGACAGAATATATCCAGAACTGTAGCCAGTAATTCTTCTTCCTTACACACTAAAAGATGCTAAGGGATAGATTTATGACTTGAAGGTGGAGTAACTAGCGGCTTTCCAAATATTTTCCTTCTCATACCAGTCAAATGTGGTACCTTTGTTACTTGCCTGTGATATACACCTCCATACTAAAGCATTTACAGTATATTACTACTACCTGTTGTTAACTCCTAAACCAGTGGAAAACATAATCGAGTGACAAGAAAGCAAAAAGTAGACTGTTTACTCATGAGCAGAAAGGAGCAGTATTTTCAGAATGAAGATGCTGTCAAATGGCATGCTTGTTCAGTGCTACATTTGAAGGATATGGCCTATGAAATGATGCTTAGTACAGATTTGATAACTGAATTACTCAGGTTTACTGATATTGTTTAGCAAGTAGAAATATTAAAGGAACTCAAGAAAGAACCTTAAAATAAAAAGTTCACTTTAACTAAAATAGACTCACATGTTGCTTTTCCTTGTAGACTGAAACTGATTCTGGAAAAAAAAATAACAAACGTGTTTTTCTTCCAAGAAGATCTTGTCAAATCTAATTGACCAAATGACTTCTGAAGCCCAAATGAAATAAGAAAGAATAGGTTTGGTGTTTCAATGCTTCTCGTGGGTTTCAACGTGGTTTTAAAATTATTTTTCACTGCTTGAATTTGTAAGATTTTTTTTACCATGTTACTGATATTCATTTAATTTAGCTTTATTCCAAGATACTTATTTTAGACTAGGTTGATCTAAATTGGCTTGGTTTATGGTTTGATTTTCAAAAGTCTGTGGTTATGTAGAAGCTTTAAAAGCATGTTCATGACAATGTGCTGCAAGTTAGGCATATGAATGAGTTACCAAGTCACACTTCAGAGGCAGATTTTCCAGAATATGCATACACAGCCATGGAACCAAAAGAAGCAATTATGGATGTGGCTGGTCACAAGAAAGCATAGTAGGTCATTTTCATCTGCAAACAAAGAGCACCAAATGAAAAAATATGACTGAAAAATATGAAAAATTAGAGGCATTTGGATATTGAGTCCAATATGAGAAGAAATGACATCTTAACATAGGGACTTAGTTAAAGAAGACGAATCTGAAGTCAGCAGAACTCTGCTGGTGAAGGGACAGATTCTGAACCAATACAGCTTCATGGTTCCTTTCAAAATTTAGATTTATTAATACTATTACTATTATTACTATTACTATTACTATTGCTATTAGAAAAGGACTGCTGATTACTCATGTCCATGTCTCCAGACCATACTTAGCTGTCTGGAAAAATTATCACATTAAGTTGAGATGCATTATAATATTTTTTCAATTTTATTGTCTTCCAGTGAACTTGTTCCCCTGAATGCTCTTTACTGATCAGGTTGTGCTGGATTATTTAAATAGTAGTAACTTTCTGTACCATGGTACCTTCTGAATATTGCTAATCTTTAGATTATTTTGGTTGGAATGCCATACATCTGGAATGCACTGCTTCTGTTTCTCTGTGTTCACCTTTTCTTGTCCTCCTTTGTACAAGTAATAGCTAAATAATTACAGAAAAAAAATTAATTTATTTGTGAAAGATAACATCTCTATTGCCTTCTCATCCAGATTTGAGGCAGATTGAGTTAATGAGACCTGCACTTCAGTCTTGTTTTTCTCTAGTGTATCTAAATGGTAAACGTAATAGATCTGTTTACATCCTTTCTTTTTTAGCAGTGGCTCACCTTTGACATATCTTTCAAATTACACCACTTGTCTGTTGCTGTTCATTTGGAAGCCTCATTTATTTTTAAAGCCATATTTTGACAGGTTTCTTGCTTTTAAAAGAATTAGCTGCATGAGAAATTGATCCACCTAACGTT